>NC_092860.1:67178476-67279954 GCF_032062135.1 Pyxicephalus adspersus
CAATCCGATCCGCCGGTCCGGTCGTTCATTTCCAACGACTATCCTCGTTCGTCGGCGTCGTTGGTTACTTTTTTTACGAACGATTTTTGGCCAATCGGTCGTTCGTCATTCGTTCGTTGTTCATTTCCAACGATAAAAATTGGACGTGTGTATGCAGCTTTAGGCATTATAAGCTATTTATTAAACAGTAACATAATATGTTCAACTTGGATAACAATTGCATCTGATACTATTATTTATGTAATACATGTTTTAGGCCTTAATTGAAAGGAAATGAGGAAGCAGATACCATCTGTGAAATGCATAAAATGTAAATTGAGACAACATCTCTGAGTTTATGTTTTCATCAGTTTTTTCAACTTTTAATATACAAAATAAAGTTTGTAATGTGCTTTTCATTTTTTATTTGTATTTTGATTGAATAGATCTGCCTAAAAAGGCCCTGTTTTTGTTTGTTGTTTCTGTAGGCATTATAAGCTATATACTGTACATAAAATAATATAGAAGCTGCGTGATTATGCCACTCAGATTGT
The DNA here is from genome assembly GCF_032062135.1 of Pyxicephalus adspersus. Taxonomy (NCBI): domain Eukaryota; kingdom Metazoa; phylum Chordata; class Amphibia; order Anura; family Pyxicephalidae; genus Pyxicephalus; species Pyxicephalus adspersus. The sequence continues at coordinate 67,179,010 of NC_092860.1, forward strand.
GCACTAATTGAGGTAGATGTCAGTTGTAGATTTGGTTTCTGTGTTGTCAGAATTGTTTGCATTTGAAGGGCTAAAGCTTGATCTGTTTATGACAATACAATGGATACATGGGGTTATAAAAAGTAATCTGTTGTCCTAATTACATTTTAGATGCTCCCATTACTTCCTATTTTATCATCTGTAAATAAGAAAACCTCTAATAAAAAAAAAGAGTTACCCTGTTCAAAAGTATGTTTAAAGTAGCATTTGCTAAACTCATGTTCTGGTTTTATGGGAACATAAATATTGAAATGTGGTGTGGATTACGTTTCCATGTTTTCATTGTACTTATATTGCATGTGCATCATGATTGGGTTGTGTGGGGTGTTGATAAGTTAGTTAAAAAAAACAATATTTTTTGTTTTGAATGCAACTGTAGTACACACCAAAATAACTAACCTGCAACAGAATTCAGGTTAATTACAGTAATGTATACTGTAACAGGAGATCATTGTTCCCCTTTACTGACCAAGGACAAACATGTTAAGCTCATAAAGCGGGAGTGTGAGGAATGATTTGGATTAGAAGGGGGTGATCAACAGTGTCAGAGGAAAGATCTGGGAGAAGGAGAAGGGAAAAGTTGCCTTGTGACTTAGCTCTGGTTGGCCACTTTAATAAAGTCTGTTTCGGTGGAATGGGCAACTGAAAAGCCAGACTGGAGTGGGTCAAGGAGAGAGTTACATAGTAGGTCAGGTTGAAAAAAGACATGAGTCCATCAAGTTTAACCACTAGGAAAATAAACATATCCTAGATACAAAACTCAAAACTGCACACAGTTGGTCCAGAATAAGGTAAAAATACTCTGGTACAATTTGCTTCTACAGGGGAAAAAAATCCTTTCTGATTCCATGAGGCGATCGGATGTTCCCTAGATCAATGGTCATTGTTTTTTTTTACTTTAAAGCCCTAATACCCAGTTATATTCTGTGCTCCTAGAAAAACATCCAGCTTTTTCTTAAAGCAATCTATAGAAGTTGCTGAAAATACTTCCTGAGGGAGCCGATTCCACATTTTTACAGACCTTACAGTGAAGAACTCTTCCTTATCCGAAGCTTAAACTTATTTTCTTCCAAATGCAAAGAGTGCCCTCTTGTTCTTTTTAATGATCTCAAAGTGAATAATGGGGAAGAGAGTTCTCTATATTGGTCATTTATATATTTATACAGCGTGATAATATCCCCCCTTAAACGTCTCTTCTCAAATGAGAATAGAATAAGTTCAGCTAATCTCTCCTCATAGCTGAGCTCCTCCATTCATTTTATTAATTTAGTTGCCCTTCTCTGCACTCTCTCCAATTCCACAATGTTCTTTTTGTGAACTGGTGCCCAAAACTGGACTGCATATTCCAGATGTGGTCTGACCAATGCTTTGTACAGGGGCAGGATAATGTCTCCATCTCTGCAGTCTTTTCCTCTTTTGATATAAGAAAGTATCTTGCTAGCATTTGATATGTAATGGCTATAGCAGATGTAAATCAGATGCAAAATCCCTATCAGCAAGGCCCCAGAAAGACCTAAAAATCATATGACTTAACTTTTCAACATTCATTACAAGTCAACTGAAAGAGGAACTATACTCAAAAAAAACAAAAATACACTTACCTTCAATCCCGCAGGGCAGAACGATCAATCCGGGGGTGTCCAGCATCTGGTCCCATGTCGTCATTCATCCCGGAGCCAGCGCTCCAGGCGCCACCATCCTTGTCTTCTCTTCCTGGTTCTTCAACCTACGTCACCTGACCCAGGCGCAAGATCCAGTGACGTAGGATGAAAAAAAAATTGCCAATCTCACTGCGCATGCGTGAGATCGACAAATTTTTCTCATTGAGCAAAAAGGCTCTTTCTGCGCATGCCCGAGATGCTCCGGCATGCGTAGAAGGAGCGCCCAAGAGCCTCCCAGGATGTAGGTTTCCCCGGAGGCTTTGCGCTCCCATTCATTCTCAACTGCCTAGGCAGCCGAGAATTAAGGGGCGGTGCTGCACCCTTTTTTTAAAAAAAAAAAAAAAAGATTTTTTACCCTACATAAAAGGGCTCTCTACCCTTTTATGTAAAATGAAAATTCTGAGTATAGGTATGCTTTAATGTTTGCTGGATTGATGTTTTAAAATAAAGAATTGTTAAAATCCATGTTATTTACTGAACACTAAAAATTGTTCATTAAGTAAAAATAAAATATTGGACACATTTATAAATATGGATCAATTTAATCAAAAACAGTTATCTAAATATGTTTAAGCCATGTTGAAACATTGAGGTCTTCAGATTCACATGATTCACTATTATATCAAATTCTAGCTCCTAGCTTTGTGAATCATGTGAAGCTAAAAAATATTTCACTGTTCAAATATTAGTAAATAAAAAGTAGGGAACAAAGCTTCACTCATTTTCACCTCATTCCCTAAACTACATTTATATTTTGGTAAGTCAACAGCCTATTTGTCCAATGCAGGGGTCCTCAATCCCAGTCCTAAAGATCAGGATCCATAAGTAAGGAATGTATTGCAAAGAGTCAAACAATAAACAACTGTTTATTCTAAAATGAAAATAGTATGAGAAGTGGAATTGATCTAGTGAAAATACAGTTTATTACTTTGCTGTATAAGAGTTTTTTTGTCTTTGTTTCAGTTGTTGTAAATCAGATAATTTGTTTTGTTTCAATAGAAACTTAATAATTTGGTTCATCAGCTGCACAATAAATGCAGAATACTTGTTACCACCTTATAAGAACATTTTTGAACTCATAGAAAGGTCCATGATTACCCTTCTAGATTTACTTTTTGGCAATGTAGAATTCTGCTTAATATAGCTAGTTAAGTAAAAGTGACTGAGAACATTTGGTTTCAGGATCAAACGTATTTAAACAGCAACAATAATCAATGCTAATAAGTTGCTGTGCCATTGTGTGGAGAACATTAGAGCAGTGAAATCCTATTTTTGCCCACTGATACACACCACCAATATAATGCCACAATGACAGACCTCATAAATGTATAACAGGCAGGGGAGGTTGCCCCTGAGAGTGCCCATGGATCAAATGTTCAGATTGGAAGCAGGTTGACTGAAGACATTCTCTGTTTATTTCCTGTAGTTAGCTAATCAGGTTGCTGTCAATTAAACATTGAGTTCTGCTTCCTGAACGGAGCCACAAGACGAAGTGGGGACTCTTGATGCCAGGAAAGCAGATTGTTTCAAGTTCTTTCTTTGGAAATATTCCCTGCTGATCTTTTAGATCTCTTTTATATAACACCTTCAACACTGCAGAGGATAAATTAAAGGGAGAGGGCTCACTGGCAGAATAGTGTAATTGGAGTAGATATTGTTCAGAGCGTTAATTCACGGTCTACATTTAAACATTTAAATTAAACACATAATGTGAAATGTAATGGCTTAAAATATTTTTTTTGTAAATAGGTGCTTTACAATAATAATTAAATATAATTAAATAGATAAAAAAAATATTAAAGCAGAAAATGGATAAATACATATGTAATGCATATATGAGAGCTGATTTACCCACCAAAGAATTTGTATTTCTGTCCATCCAATCCTGGGATTTAAACATCCCTGTCCTACAAGCATAGCTCTGTTGAGCTGGGGAGGAGATCTTATGTCTTTTCACTGTACAAGGATTCTCCCTGCCCCCACCCTGTGGCTGGCCAGTGAAAGAAGAAACTATTCACTCAACCGAATAATTTTCTCTCTCCGATCTGCATGCTTTTTGCTCTGCAGTGCACCTCTTTGGCAGTTTATTATTATTATTATTAAACAGGATTTATATAGCGCCAACATATTAGGCAGCGCTGTACAATAAATAAGCAAGCCTTGTGTTGCTTGTTTCTCCCCCTCCAAGCTGTGCTGTAAAGTAGACTGCAAGAAGCTGACACCAAGTTTAATTTAGATACATATGTTACTTGTATTAAAAAATAGAAGTTTAATATATTCTTTTGGAATTTTGATGCTTTATTTTCTAAACATTCCCCATTACATGAGTGCCCCTCTTTCTCAGGACATTTTGGCAAAGAATAATAAATTTAATCTAAAGTCTACTTGAAAAATGTTGATGAGTAGACTTTTTATGGCAAATAGACTGTAAAGTCTCTTTTGTCAAAGATGTCAGCACTTTTCTCTAATAATCTCACATATGGAGTTCAGCATAAGGAGAACATTGTCAGTGGGGCTCAAAGTGATAACATATTCTAATGGGGACACTTGTTTCAATGACAAATGTCAATATAAAATAGGTCTCTCAATTTGGAAAGAGTTCCTTTTACTTTCTGTCACATTCTCCACAATGGGGCACAGAATATTTTTATTCTTATTAAAGAAAGATTATTATAGTGCCAACAAATTACGCAGCGCTGTACAATAAATCGGGGTTGCAAATGACAGACAGATACAAACAATGAAACTGGGAGAAGACCCTGCTCAGAAGACCTTACAATACAAGAGTTTATTAAGAGTTTTAACCCTTCCCTATTCTATGCAATCAAAAAAATATTTAAACTTTAGGTATCCTTTAATACATTAAACAAATCTCTTTAGTTATTTGCTAGGGCATAACTATGGTTGCTTCATTTTTGCTTAAAAGAAATGTGTGACACCAATGAGTTCCTTGCACACATAAGTGCAGACAGTGGACAGTTATCACTCAATCTCCTTTGTATTAAACTGCCATGTGGTTTCCTCCTGCAAAGTCCAACATGCAGCTGTAGAAATGTTTGTAAATAAAAAGACAGCACCAAAGATTTTCACATCTGTTTTCAACTATGGGAACCAGTTTTGCTTCCTGAACATGATTCATGTTCTCTAGTCCCAGGCTGAGAAGGCTTTGTAGTTTTAAAATGTAATGTTCCATGCTATTCAAGACGCTTAGCTAAAGTCACCCTTTTTACCATTTTTAAAATGTATATGATAAAATTTAGTGCAGTGTAACAATGTTTAAAGTGAAATGTTTTCACTAGACAAATTATATAACAGTACCAGACAAGACTGGGAGCTTAGGCAGCTAAATGCATGGCTTAAGTCCTGATGTAGAAGGGAAGGATTTGGGAGCAAATCATAGAGCACTGGGCTGACTTTTCATCAGGGTACAACCTGTATGCCAGAGATGGTTTTCACCTAAATGAAAGGGGGTCTGCTGTGCTAGGGGAAAAAATTAAGGGAAAGCTGGAGGGATATTTAAACTAGGACAGAGGGGGGAAATTTAAAAAACAAATGTAATAAAGAAGAGAGCGGAGGGCAGATAAAAGTGGAAACAAAGTTCCACTTTGAAGAATACATGATCATTATTGCAGAAAAGGGCAAGCCATCTCCAGTCTTCAGTATTCGGTCTTAGCTGCCCGATGGCTCCTGGCAAAGAGTTGAGCTGCCAATGCACAGCATTAGTTTTGGATCCAGGATGAATGAATGAACTCCTGTGCACCTGCATCATCGACAGTCAAATAAGGTGGCAGAAAGGTTAGTCGGGGTCAGACACTAGTAGAGGGTGGATTGTGGATAGTTGGCGGAAGGATTATGGATAACTGTAGAGAGCTTCCCATATTACAAACAAACATTGGATTGTGCAGTACTAGTTATACTGAAAAACAAAATGATTTGGCAAACAATGATGGTAAAAGCAATAATGGTTTAAAGAGCCTGTTCACCAATGCTAGAAGTATAGCAAACAAGATAGGGGAGTTGGAAGCCTTTATGAGTGAGGAGAATTATAAATTAGTTGGTATTGCTGAATCCTGGCTTTGTTCTTCGCATGACTGGGCTGTCAATATTCCTGGGTATACTCTCTTTCGTAAAGACAGAGTCAAACGAAACGGTGGTGGTGTCTGTCTGTATGTGAGAAGTGATCTAAAAGTGAATGTGAAAGAAGAAATCTCTGTGACTCTCTGTGACTTGGACTGGGAGACAATATTGTCCTAAAAGAACACAGAACAGTAATGGGAATGTTTCAAATCTGTTCTAAAAAAGCAAACTGAAAAATATATTCCAATGGGTAATAGGTGTTAATTTTAGCCTCTTAAACTTAAACTTATGTGGCCTACAGCTGATGGTAAAATAGCCATAGGAACAAGAAAAGGGCATTCCAAAAATATAAAAATGAAGGATCACCTTCATCATTTGAAACCTATAAAGAATATAACAAAAGATGTAAAAGGGAGATAAAATGTGCAAAACTTCAAAATGAAAGACAGATTGCAAAGAAAAGTAGGGCAAATCCAAAACATTTTTCAAATATAATAATAGCAAAAAGATCAGACCTGAGCATGTAGGCCCCTTAAAGTATGTCGCTGGGTTGGTAACTGGCGATAAAGACAAGGCAAATTTACTAAACTTTTTTAGCTCTGTGTACGCAAAGGAAAATGGCAGCGCTCAAGTCCAAATTCATAATAGCAATGTCACTGCTTTAAATGAGTCACAATGGTTTAGAATTGATATGATTGAGAAACAGCTGGAGAATATTAAGGTTGACAAAGCACCAGGACCTGATGGATTACATCCATGTGTCCTCAAAGAGCTGAGCTCGGTTATTTCAAAGCCATTATTTCTAATTTTTAGAGACTCTTTAGTCACTGGCAAGGTACCGATGGATTGGCGTAAGGCCAATGTCATTCCTATCTTCAAAAAGGGAGCAAAGTCATTACCAGGTAACTACAGACCCGTTAGTTTAACGTCCATAGTTGGAAAGGTCCTGGAGAGTTTGATAAAGAGCCACATGGAGGAGTTTTTGCTAGAAAAATATATTATTAGTGATAGTGAGCATGGCTTCAAGAAAGACAGAAGTTGTCAAACAAATTTACTTTCTTTTTATGAGGAAGTAAGTAAATAGATAGACAGTGGAATAGCAGTTGATATAGTGTACTTGGACTTTGCTAAAGCATTTGACACTGTACCCCCACAGAGGGTCAATATGCAAGTTAGGGTCAATAGGTTTAGAAAAGTCAATCTGTAAATGGATAGAGAACTAGCTTAAAGATCGCATCCAGAGAGTTGTAATTAATGATTCATACTCTGAATGGGTGTGAGTTTGGGATTAAAAGTACCATTTCTGTGTTTGCAGATGACACCAAACTATGTACTGGAATTAGGTCCATACAGGATGTCTATAATGTACAAGCAGACCTGGATGTACTGTTTGATTGGGCAGCCAAGTGGCAAATGATATTTAATATAGATAAATGTAAAATTATGCACTTGGGAGCTAACAACATGCATGTTTCATTCTGTCTAGGGGGAAAACATTTGGGGAGGTCAGAAATGGAAAAGGATCTGGGGGTTCTGGTAGATCATAGACTTAATAACAGCATGCAATACTAAGCTGCAATATCTAAAGCTAGTAAAGTACTTTCTTGTATTAAAAGAGGAATAGACTGCAGAGATGGACACATTTTCCCGCCCCTATACAAAGCATTGGTCAGACCACATCTGGAATATGCAGTCCAGTTTTGGGCATTTCACAAAAAGGACATTGTCGAATCGGAGAGATTGCAGAGAAGGGCAACTAAATTATTAAAAGGAATGGAGGAGCTCAGCTATATGGAGAAACTAGCTGAACTGAATCTATTCTCTCTTGAGAAAAGACGTTTAAGGGGGGATATGATTACCCTGTATAAATATATAAATAGTCCATATAGAGAACTCATTATTCACTTTGAGATCATAACAAAGAACTCTTTGGGGTCCGGAGGAAAAGAAGTTTAAGCCCCGGATAAGGAAGGGACTCTTCACTGCAACGTCTGTGAAAATGTGGAATAGGCTCCCTCAGGAAGTAGTTTCAGCAACTACTATAGATTGCTTTAAGAAAAAGCTTGATGTTTTTCTAGAAACACAGAATATAACTGGGTACCAAGGCTTTAAAGTAAAAATAACAGTGACTGTTGATCCAGGGAACATCCGATTGCCTCATGGAATCAGGAAGGATTTTTTTTTACCCCTGTTGAAGAAAATTGTACCAGGGTTTTTTTTGCCTTCCTCTGGACCAGCTATGTCTTATGGGGTTTTATATCTGGGGTATGTTTATTTCCTTAGTGGTTGATCGTGATGGACTTATGTGTTTTTTCAACCTAACATACTATGTAACTATGGAAGACAGAGTAAAGAAAGTGTATGTGTTTAGGGTGTGTGTATTATTTTTATTTGTGTAGCTATGAGGACGAATTGCAGCTTGTTAATTGTCACAATGCATACAAGAATAAAACTTTTGAAATCCTAGTAATTTCTTGTTTGTGGAAATGCCCTCACCCCTGTGATATTAAGACACATATAATTAGTGGAGTCAATAGCAAGCAATACAGATCAAGTTATCAGTTACAAGTCCAAAGCAGGTCTCAACAAAACTGAGACAATGGTTGTCCAATGATTAGTTTGCTAAGGTGAATTGCAGGGTTTACTAATAACTAGTGTCCTGTTGAAATACCTGGCTAACATCATGATAGAAATGAGCTGCTTTTGTCAGTGGGAGAAAGATTGCTTCAAGGCGGTTGGATTTTTTCGTAGTGGGAGGCAGAAGCTGCTTAATCTTAGTAGTAGACTACCTTTTGGTATGACAGTATTTGCAATATACATTTCACCATCCTAGACTAGAGTGCTGCACTACTAATTTTGTTCTTGTAACCACACTGCAAGCCTACTCTGCTTAAACATTTGGGCCAGCCATAGACCCACACGATAACCACCACCAACACATTACTGAAAATCATATCAGCTAATCAAAACATGTTCCACCAGCCATCCTTACAGCCAGTGGTGTTTGCTTGAGGTTGCCCATTGATGTTCAAAAAACAGATCATTCCTATTGGTTTCCATGGGCTATTTTCTTTCTGATGCAAAAAGATCACCATGTGACGGTCTGTTACTAGTGATGCATCAAGTAGTTGTGCACGGAGTGGTGCTGTGCTGATGAAGCTCATTGGAGAGAGGTGAGAGAAGAATCTTCTCTTCACTGTTTGTGACAGCAATGACATTACTTACACTCCTATTAATCAGCAAGCTGCAAGAGTTTCAAGCCAATTAGCTTTACTGTATAATATCTCTTGTATATAATTAATTAACCAGGCAGAGTACATAAGAGTGTTTTCCTTACACTGGTAGAAATTATGAAATAGTTTAGAAAGCTATAAAACATCTTTAACACTACAAGAACAAGAACCTACTACTAGTTTGATGCATAACTGTTTTACTTTCCACTTCAATTGATTTAGCAGATGCTATTGGCCTTTTGAACACCAAAAATGCCTGATGCTTAAAACCAAAGGAAATAAATCAAACTGTGGTACTGTGGTTAAAGGACTCTAAATACTTTATTTTACTGGGTTATGGCTCATTTGGCAGAATTTCATTCTTGTAATTGAAACCTAAAGTAGATGGGAAGTCTGGAGGATATCTTGTGAGAAGATGATCAAGGAGAGCAGCGTCAAATATTTCTACAAACCAAGGCTCTGCTCCAAATATAAATACGGGACTGTTTAATTACCCAACTCAGTACACAGGCTCTGCTCCAAATATAAATATGGGACTGTTTAATTACCCAACTCAGTACACAGGGACCTAGTATTTTACCATTATTTTAAAAGCTGAATACCTGCATAAACAAAATAAATGAGGAAAATCCAAGTTTCAGTAGTCACAGCAACCTTTTGCAGTATTACCAAAAGTGTATAGCAGGACAAAACTTGTTTTTTTTAATTAAAAATATTTTTGATAGATACAGAAAAGTTATATTCTTTTTAAACTCTCTTTTCCTATCCTGCAGTTATGTAACTCCTGCAGTAAAATATTACTCCGTAAAATATTGAGAATTTGTTCTGTCCTTCTTGATTTCTTCCTTTCAAGCATTTATTAAAAAAATCTGCAGGACTAGACCTGACTTACCACTTTTTCAAGCATTTTAAGCAGTTTTAGAACTCTTGGACTCTTCAACTGCAAGCAAACACCCACACAAAAAGCCTGCAGATTCCCTTTTTTGGAATTGTTTACTAATTGTGTTTTAATGCATTTCTGTTCATTGTATTTATTTTGCATCGTTTGTAATGCAAGATGTATTATCATTGATGATATGTCCAGGTGCATATGGGAACATGATATATTATATACACCAGACTATATACTGTAGTGAACATTCTATAGCAATGATTTGTTTTGCTGTGTTGATTCGGATATGTTGTTTTGCTGTACAAGGTCTGTAAAAAGTAATCCTAAAGTTTAACTTCTAACAATTAAAACAAACCCCAGAAAATGCATACATTATACCCCATCATTTTGCCGTGTGATAAAAACAAACGTGTTTTAATATAGTGGGCTACTAACTCCTGACTTATACAGTACTTAAATGCAGGCTTATTTCAATAAATTTACCACAAACCAAAATAAAGTATTACATAGCTGTCTATAGAAATTTACTCAACTAAAGTACATGTTTTGTAGTTTTTTTTTTTGCTTTGTTTTTACATGATTTGCTTCAAAAGTCCATAATGGATGAATATATATGTGCACATGAAAAATGCATGTATAAACAAAGGTTCATATACATGCAAAGCAGAATTAGGTTCCAGATATGAATGAAGGTCAGTAAACCATGCAGATCCTAATCTTCATATTCTCTTGCAAACCTATGAATAGGTATACTTCTGAAGAAGGGTGTCCTTATCAAGCATATCTGCTTGAAATGTATACACTTACAACATAGTAATATGTTAATATAGTCCTGTAGTAAACAAATACAAGCCTTTTTAGAGCCCTGAATTCACAATTCATATAACGTGGAATCAGGGAGGCAAGTGTCGGCACATCACTAGCATAATAATGCGATTGCCAGCTACGTTTTGAATACAAAATAAGTCTAATAGACAAGAATATAGCAAATATAAGTTGAAAAAGCAGACAGCTCTTGAGCCTGGCTAAATTGCAGTTTGCTTCAATCTCAAACAAATACAATAGCCTTGATTTATGAAACCTCTCCAAGGCTGAGAAGAATAGACTTTCATCAGAGAAGCTGGTGATCCTGCAAACCTGGAATGGATCGTGTCCAGGATTGAAAACATTTGCTAACAGATAGGTAATGACCTTTGAGGAAAGCCATTCCAGGTTTGCTAGATCACCCAGCTTCCCCTGATGAAAGTGAATCCTCTCCAGCCTTGGAGAGCTTTAATAAATCAGGACAAATGCAAGGGAACTGGGTCATGATCTATACACATCATTTATCAATCTGTTTATTCATGCTAATAAAGAGGATTAGATCAGTCTTCAATAGCAGTTAACAAGCAGGTGCTCTGTGTTTCTGCAACAGTGAGATACTTGGGCACTTTCCATCATCATATGTGACCATGTTTACCTTCTGGAACTACATCATTCCGTTACCCAATACTACTAGTAATTCTAAATGAAGATGCTGCTCACAGTAATTGTCAGCTTTCAACATACTCATAAATTTTAACATATAAGTTACAAATGTTTAATAATAAAAAGAAAAATTCTAGTATCAAATTCATTGTGACTATAGTTTCTCTGCAGGAGATTTTCTGGACATTAAACTGTGTTTAACAATTGTCTTAGCACTCTCTTTGAAAAACTTTTGGGAGAATGGTTATTATTTTTTAAAAATATCATATTGTGGTCTAAGGGATCGTAGACAGATCTAGACTTGTGCATATCAATTCAGCCTTAAACTGGATACATTTATTAACTTGCTATTTCATTAAGAACTTATTCCCAAAGGAAAATATATATTTAGCTGCCTATAGACTACCAGATCTTTTGCCAGGAGATCTACCTGTTTGTTTCTAGATCATACTCCACGATATCTGTGTGCAACTTTTTTTGCCTACCTGAGGTGGATTTATTAAATATTTTGTTTAAAATATGTTCTCTATTGCAAAGAGTATAAGTAAATAAGCAGCAGAAATAATTATTTTGCAATTTTTTTACATGACTATTGCAATTTTAGGATTATGAATCATAGTTTGTAATCATGGTAAATTTGAACATCGTTGTATAGATGTTTTCTTTGAAAGATCATTGGACTGATATCTTACATTTCATTAAAGTGGATCCAGGTTTATGTATATTTTAAAGTAAAGCTGTGCTTAGACCACAAAAAAGACCCCAGAGTTTGACCTTAGTTTATTTCTAACCTTAGAAATATGGTGGCATGCCAAGACTGTGTTCTCGTAGTAAAAGGCACTGCTTTTATTGTGAACTTAAAATTATGTTATAATTCTTATAGATTCAGAGGGGAATAAAGGATTGTTGTAACTATAGACACAAAACATGTCGCTATTTTAGTATACATGATCAAGGCACAGATTTATTTTAAATTCCCATTACAAAAAGCAGCACACAAAAAAAACCCTACATAAGGTAAAAAAAGCTAAATATTCTAGCCCAACACCTCTGCTTCTGCAAAGTGTCACAAACCTTTCAGTGAGAACCTAAGAAAGCTGAAGATCCCATATCCCACAAAATGTTTCTGTGTAGTGCTGTAAAAAGGAAAATGCTGTGAACTGTTTATAGGTAAATTGTGTTTGGTAGGCTGAACTTTGGTTAGCTTCACAAAGTACCCTAACCATGCTGTAATTTACAAATCTTGGTGCTACACCCTAATCAAGGGCTGTGCCTATCGGGTAATTTCCTGATTATGCCACAGCTTGCCCATCTCACCCTGCTGTGTTAACATTTCTAAATTAGCAGACCATATTAGTGATGAACCAGGTGGAGTTAGGGTAAGGTTGAGAGTTACTGGGAAAACTTTAACACAACTGGAAACTTCATAACAATTTTCTTTCTTTCTTAGGAAAGTTAAAAAAAAATTAACAACCAGTTCACTAATATAGGTAATAGGTGGTTAATCATTTTGCCTCACTATGGTTCCTGAACATGTTGTCCTCGTGTATTTTATCTGTCTGAAGTCTGTAAATTCTCAACATGTTTCTGTTAGTGCTCTGATTCCCTTTTACAGTTCAAAAGCTTACTGGCAGATTTTTATTACTTCCCATCAAAAGTAACTTGAGTTGGGACATACTACATTATTGACAAGGATGCTTACAATGGTCACCTTATATTCATCTGACATAATTTGATTAAATTTATCTTTTCTAATGTTGCTACAAGTGCTCTTTATACCCATGGCAGTGTTATAGTTTGTTGCAACCTATTCTCACTGTGGCTTTGGCTGGACATATTATCAGAATCCAATATTTTTGGCAATGGTGGTCCTTTTTACAAAATTGGGTTTCGAATGTGCTAGAGATACTGGACTCTAAGCTAGGGGTAAGGGACAGATATGTACTCTGTAAAGTGCAACAAAATATGTCAGTGTTATATAAAAATAGAAAATTAATGTTAAAAGTTTTATGTAGGTCATCAGAATTCAGCTAAATTAAATCCATCAGCACTTGCAAAAGATCCACAGGCTTGATAAGGTTAAATAATCTGGACCAGAGAATGGGGAAGTTTAGTCTGCCTCCCAGTCCTGACACATCCCTGCCTATCTAATCATTATGGAGGGGCCGTTTGCAAATGAAGCCGCTTCCCCTGCCGCTGCTGCTTGCTAAATTGGTGACATCTGTCAGAGAGAGGATTAGTCATATTTCATTTAAATAAGTCACTGACTCCTGAAATGAACTGCAGGGTCTGACGAGGAGAGGAGGGGGAAGGAGGGCTCTGGTGCTCATTGTTTGCGCCTCCAGCCTCCCTACTTTTCTCTCTTGTCTGCTGTGATGGATCTGGCAGAGCTGTTCTACATGTATACTACTGATTTGAAGGGTGGGGGAGCTGGAATGTCTACCATTTTAAAAATGCTTAACAAAGACCTAAAGTGTTTACCTGGCATGCAGCGAGGCATTACATTATAAAATTATCGATAGAATATTTGGCCATTGCTTATGTCAACATTAACCATAACCTTATACTAAAAAAGAAAAACAAAAAAAGCAGCTTTAAGAGTACATACCGTTTTTTTTTTGTTTTTTTTTTAATTTTACTGGAAGTGCTTGATTTGATTCTAGTATTAAAAGGAGCTATTCGATCTGGGGAAAAAAAGTAGTAAAACAACATCAATGTACAGTAGTGTTAAACAGATATGGTGTCTACACGTACAGTTAGGTCCATGAAACTATTTGGACAGAGACAACTTTTTTTGAATTTTGGTTCTGTACATTACCACAATTAATTTTAAATGAAACAGCTCAGATGCAGTTGAACAGCAGACTTTTAGCTTTAATTCAGTGGGTTGAACAAAAAGATTGCATAAAAATGTGAGGAACTATTTACTTTTTTTAACACAATCACTTCATTTCAGGGGCTCAAAAGTAATTGGACATTTAACTCAAAGGCTATTTCATGGGCTGGTGTGGGCAATTCCTTGGGCAAATGATCACAGAATCATTTCAATGGTGAAGAGAAACCCCTTCACAACAGCCAACCAAGTGAACAACAGTCTCCATGAAGTAGGCATATTGATATCCAAGTCTACCATAAGGAGAAGACTGCATGAAAGTAAATACAGAGGGAGCAGTGCAAGGTGCAAGCCACTCCTAAGCCTTAAGAAAAGAAGGGCTAGATTGGACTTTGCTTAAAAACATCTAAAAAAGCCAGCTCTGGAAAAACATTCTTTAGACAGATGAAACCAAGATCAACCTTTACCAGAATGATGGCAGCAAAAAAGTATGGAGAAGGCGTGGAACAGCTCATGATCCAAAGCATACCACATCATCTGTAAAACATGGCGGAGGCAGTGTGATGGCTTGGGCGTGCATGGCTGCCAGTGGCACTGGAACACTAGTGTTTATCCATGATGTGACACAGGACAGAAGCAGACAAATGAATTCTGAGGTGTTCAGAGACATACTGTCTGCTCAAATCCAGCTAAATGCAGTCACATTGATTAGGAGGTGTTTCATAATACAGTGAGGCCTGGAGCAGGGAACGAAGTGAAAATCAGTGGAAGGCCTGCATGACTGGGAAGGGATGGGAGCAGGCAGAGGAAGGGTTATTAGTTAGGATAGAGAACCGGGGGGGGGGAGTTGCTGCATTAGTATGCCGAGTGACCATGTGCAAGGGGCAGGGAGAAGAGGAGTGAAAAGGGGGGGTGAGCCGGAAAGGGAGGGTCTTTTTTCAGCATGAAGAAGAGAAGGAAAGAAGTTTTTCCCACCCGCCCACCCTGTTTTTAGGTGAGGTCCTCGAGGGAAGGAGTGGTATTGGATGGTTTTAGTGGGGGTGAGGGTCTCATCTATGGTATGGGACCCTCGGTAAGGTTGTTGTTGGGAAGGTTAAATTGTTTTGTGGTAGGGCTGCGAGTGCTGCTGGTATCGTTCCCGAGCTGGATGTGCGGCTGGGAGCATTACATATCACGGTGGTGCAGACCCATTATGTGCAAGGGGTTACAATGGTGGGGCCTTCAAGGACCAGTAACCAGGGGGTGTGTTTTAGGAAAAGGATGTTTTTATTAATGTATTGTTTACAGTTATTTGTTATTATTTGTAAGTTGTTATTATTTGTTGATTATATATTTATATTGTTATTTATGGTTATTTATGAGTATTTTTTAAAAGAGTTATTTGATAATAAACAGCCCAAAGGGGCCATTTAACCAAGTTGTGGTCTCAGTGTGTGTTTGGGGTAAAGGGGTGGGGTGGGGGGAGGTGGTAGTGGGGCACGGCCTGCGGGAACTCAGCCCTATCACAGTCAAGATGGACAATGACCCAAAACATACAGCCAAAGCAACCCAGGAGTTTATTTAAGCAAAGAAGTGGAATATTTTTCAATGGCCAAGTCAGTCACCTGATCTGAACCCAGTTGAGCATGCATTTCACCTGTTGAAGATTAAACTTCAGACAGAAAGACCCATAAACAAACAGCAAATGAAAGCCGCTGCAGTAAAGGTCTGGCAGAGTATTAAATAGGAGGAAACCCAGCATCTGGTGGTGTCCATGAGTTCAAGACTACAGGCTGTCTTTGCCAGCAAAGGGTTTTCAACCAAGTATTAGAGATGAACATTTTATTTTCAGCTTTTTAATTTGTCCAATTACTTTTGAGCCCCTGAAATGAAGTGATTGTGTAAAAAAGGCTTTAGTTCCTCACATTTTTATGCAATCTTTTTGTTCAACCTACTGAATTAAAGCTAAAAGTCTGCAGTTCTACTGCACCTGAGCTGTTTCATTTAAAATTATATGTGGTAATGTACAGAACCAAAATTGGAAAAAAATTGCCTCTCTCCAAATATTTATGTACCTAACTGTATATGCATATGTAGCAAATGTCTATTAAAAGCCCCCATTTCTCCAAATTCACCATTAATAAGATATGCAAATACAATCTTTGCCTCCCAAAATAAAAAGATGACCCACCACTGCTACCTCACTACCATGCTTTAATGACAAAGATCTATGAATTAAATTATTTAAATTATATCTGCCATGCCACCTCTACATTTACATCTTAGTGAGTTTTTTGGAGTAAAAAGTTCCCCCAGCATAAAATGATAAAGAAAGAGCCTGGGTCTCCTTTACCTAGCATAATAGCAGGTTAGCTAATTGCATAAAAACTTTATTACCATAGTCATATGTCATTAATATACTCTAAGGCCATATATCAGTCATCAGATTATGTCAAATATCTGTCAGATACACATCGAATCAGAATTGATAAATATCTCGATTTTTGCAGACTGATTTGTTCATCTCTACTGATGGTCTTTGTAAATTAGGGTGAGGTTGTGGAGTTCATGTGAAGTAGGCAAACAGGCTATTACCATGCTATTTGAAACAGTAAATGAAATTCAGGAAATGTTACTTATTGGTCAGAATGAACCAATTTATTCAGCTTTTTATGGGGCAGACTTTTGTACAACAATTTGTTGGCTGCTGTTTTCCAATTTTACCTATATTTATAAAAAATAATTTCCTGTATAAATGTAGGCATAAATTCATAATTTTCTTGGACCATCTTCATTTTTATGTTCTTTCAGTTTAACTAAAAAGAATATAGCTTTCCAGCACTTATATTGATATATGTTTTATAACCTGCCACCTACCTTGACTCTTTTCCTATCATATAACTTTGTTTGAATCCTGCCTTATATGTCTTCCAGTGTTATGACTCTGCCTGAATACTTTTTGCCATCACTACACTGACTGCCAAGCCCATACATTGCACTGATTGTATCTCTAACTAGCTCTAAGTTTCTCTTGCAGTAACATGCTATGTCAGTTTTTTAAAATAAGAAACACATGTCTTGTCAGACATAAAAAGCCATTGGTAGGGGGAATAAATATTTTTGCATTTGTTTTGATCCAGTAAACTTCTGTAGAATTCAATCATAGAAGGGGGAATGAATGCATCCATGCAGTCTTAGGACTCGTTAAGGTTTTCATAAAACCCCAGTAGATTCCAGGTAAGAATATATAACATTACCAAGGATTAACTATGGGTGTTCTGCTGCTTTTACACAGTGTAAAATTCACAGTGCCAATTTGGCAGCATAATTATTGACATGTCAGTCATAGACCAAGGGACAAAAGCAAATGCAGATAGGGTAGAAAATGTTCTGCGGGTGTTTAAAAGAAGATTAAAGGTTTTACGTTTTCCAGCACTTCAAGGCATCACAAATACTCAGTATTCATTCTAAGAGAATGTGCCTTTGGGCAAACAAAAAACAGCTAGAGGGAACATTTTGCAGGTTCTAATGTTAGCAACATAGAAAGTAAGACATAATGTTGCCCCTAGATCTCATCTGAAATATGCAATTCATTTTTTGTCATCAGTTTTTTAAAGCTTTATTATCAAATAAATAAATAGGGGGCATTAAAGACCTTTAAGCATATACTACCTAAACTCTTTAGAAAAAGTTGAGTTGAATATGTTACTACCGGTATATATATTTGTAGCCCATAAAAAGTTTCACTAAAAGTGTATATGTAAAAAAAAACAAAAAAAAAACTCGAGGACATGTTTGTAAAAAGCTAAAATGTGAAATACACAGTTATAAAAACTGGTTCTAGGAAAATCATTGTTTTGCTTCGAAAAGGGGTTTGATGTGTTCAAAAAAACATAGCATTTAAGTTAAAACTTTTATTTTTAAACTAATACATAGCAAAATGTTGACCCAGGGGGATATTTAATGATCTTTATTGGTCAGAAACTAACTTGTGATTCTGAATCTTTTATACCCATGTAACGTCTTGGTTATCGTAATACTGCTTAGTATTGATTATCTGAATCTAGGAGATCTGAAGCGACACATACTATTCCGTCTTTATGATACAGTAATCTATTCAAAATTAAATTGCAGTTCACATCTCCTTTAGAACCATAGGGAATGTGATATCTTCCTATCTTCAGGTTAGTCAGTCTGGAGACTTCCTTGTGTATGGACAGTACAGTTCATGCATGATACTCTTCATTTTTTTCTGATCACCAACAAGAAAAAACTGGGTTAGACAGTTGTAAAATCTTATAAAGCAAAACCAAGCTTAGCTGTTAAAAACCAAAATCCCCTCACCCCCTATAGATGGTCAGGAACTAACTATCTAATCATTACAAGAAGCTCTTGAAAGATTGCTTGTTTTTTTGGACCACCCCCAGGGAACCCAACGAGATCAAAATAATAATACTAGCTACAAATTTTATTGAGAACTTCCATTGCCTTTTAGGAAAGGTGTTTCTACAAACTTAGTGTGGTACGAAAACCCTAAAAACTTAGTGCCATGTTTCAAGAGGTTGACCAAGACCTTTATCAGTAAATAGTCTAGATCAGTGGTGGCCAGCCCTTTTCATCTGAGTGCCGCTGTTGACATTGAGATAAAACCTGCAGGCCACAATGCAAACAAACATTAAAGATGTTTAAAACTAGAATAATTTTAATTTAAAATGAAATGAAATTAAAATATTTCTAGTTACCATAACATATATGCACCAAATAAAAGAAGTGCCAAATCAAGAATTTCTGCACCATTTGATGCTCATTTTTTTAATGAAGGATATAAAACTAAATCTATCATACAGTGCTGGCCGATCATATATTGCCTACTGCTCACTATTTGTGTACCACAGAGCAGAAACTTATAGGTAGCTGCTAACCTTTTTGTACCCCAAATTCTCTGCAATGGATACTTCCAGAGAAATGCAATTTATGTGACAGATAGCCAAGGGGTACATGTTCTTTTTACTACATCTTCAGGTCCCTACATCTCCCAATTCCTAAGAAATCAGGGTTCACAAAAGGCAAGTGGCCAGCTACTGTATGTGTGACAGGGTAGCACGGTATGACAGTTATAGTTTTCCATATCTTGTGATGGTGCCATAGTGATGAAATTTTAGGTAGAGTTAGCCACAAGAGTCCCCCACTTTTCCTACAATTCCCTATTCTTAAAGACAATTTGGGGTTCATAGGGATTAAGGGGATAGCTATGTGTGGCAGGGTAGCATGATATGATTGGTATAAAATTTTATTGGGGGGAGGGACAAAAGGCATTTCCTACTGGCTCCCACATTTCCAGTTGCCAACATCTATCTGTTCCAGAGAAATTAGGGGTCACATAAGTTAATTGGTTAGCTATGTGTAACAGGCACCCCACCAGCCGCTCAGTCCGTCTACAGATTCGACTCCAGGTGGCATTGAGCGGTACTGAGCATCTCCCCCTAGGTAGGGTTCCGTGGCATGAGGAAGGGGTAACCACACCGCAACCTCACCGCCTGTCTGAAGGCAGTCTTGAAGTTTTGTGAACGAGCAAGTGTATATTTGGGACGACAGAGCCCAGAGCAAATTGACATTACCCTAATGCTCATTGCCATGGAAGTGGCCCCTGCAGGTCCCTAACATGCAAACTCAGTTTGGGGACCAAGGTCAAAAAATAGACCCCCCTTAATATAAAAATATTCCTAATTGTTATTAGAATTTTATGCTTGTGACCCCATATCTGGCAACTTGTTATGTTTAGGGGGCTGAGTAATTGGTTAAGAAACAGCTCTCAGTGTCCCTGTTGTACCCTGAAATTTTCACATTTCTATGACACTGGGTATAGGAAATAATGACAGCTGCATGGTCACAGACAGTTCCCATTCTGTTGCTGCTGGGATTATCTCACAGTACAAGGTAGGCAGGGAACAGACACGCAAGGTCTATAGTACACACCTACTCTCACCCTCTCCTGACAGCATGATCTCATACAGAAACATAGGAAATGTGTGCCCTCATCTCCTGCAAGACAACCAGCAGAGTGGGAATGAGCAGAGGGCAAGATCTGGCAGCTCTGGGACGTAGGTTGGGCACCCTTGGTCTAGAACTAATTAAATGTCCAGAACTGTTATTTAAGTTTTTTTTCCCTAAGCCTCCTCACAAATCAAAAAAAAAAAAGTACCCTCTTCTTTACCATATGTTCTGCTTAAATTAAAACATCAATATTTAATCAAATATAAAGAAGAAAAAGTAAAAAAAAAAAAAATACCCTCTTCTTTACCATATGTTCTGCTTAAATTAAAACATCAATATTTAATCAAATATAAAGAAGAAAAAGTAAAAAAAAAAAAAAAAAAAGTTAAAAAAAAAAAAAAAAAAAGTTTTTTACGGTCCTACTAAAACAGCAGTAAATCTTTCAAGTAGCAATAGAGGATATAAAATTTTACCTAACAGTGGATAATGTCTGTAATATTTACTTATAATTGCTTGATCCAAATAAGCTCTCTCTATATTTGATTATAAATAAATTAGTGTTGAAAAACAGAAAAGGATGTTTCTTATCACAAACTTGTAATATGCAGTCCACTGAAATAAAAATGGATGGACAGGTCTTTGTAAAATATTATTGTCCCCTGATTTTTTATAGTCATGGGATGTAGCATTTATTACTGCCACCTACATGGTTTGGGCAGGGCTGAGAGCAATAAGGGGAATGAAAGACGATAATTTTAAGGTTCAAATTGCCACAAATGACATTCCAGAATACATGGGGCCTGGTTTATTAAAGCTCTCCCAGGCTGGAGAAATTACACTTTCACCAGTGAAGCTGGGTGATCCAACAAACCTGGGATGGATCTGGTCCAGGATTAAAAGATTTGCTAGCAAATAGCTAATGACATTGAAGAAATCCATTCCAGGTTTGCTTGATCACGTCGCTTCACTGGTGAAAGTGTATTCTCTCGAGCCTTGGAGAGCTTTAATAAATTAGGGTCATTGAGAGATTTTTGGCTACAGTTCTAATGTATTATTAATTTGTTTACATAACAAAATATAATGTAATATAGAATTAGCACAGAATACATAGGATAAAAAAATGAAGCCATTGACAGTGCCCACCATTATTCGTACCATACCGTCCACCAGTCACAGACCACACAGACTTGGGGATACTCCCAAAACCATGTACAAACAGCAGTTTTTGACCTATTATTACTATAATAACCAAAGCACCAGCTGAATCCAGTTTCATAACTTAACCAGTTCCAAAGAATCAAATATTCACTATCCATATTTGGTACTGTCAGGAACCCTTCATAGCTGTGACAAAACAATGAAATTGGCAATAAAACAAATATGACAGTATTAATTTTTGAGCCAAAATACAAAATCTCATAATAAAACATTGTGGGATGGGTGTGGCCCAGGACAACTGCTGTGAATGTTAATATATAGTGCAACATTATCTTCTTTAAACGTAAATGGTTTGCATGTTATCACTTCCATAAATAACCCACAATAAAGGGGTTTTATTGTACACATTTTATTGTCCATTTAAAGATGGTAGTTGAAGCTGTCTAAATCATATCTTCTATTTTAGGATATAATTTTGTACCTCAAAGTATGTTAGTTTAATTCATGTTGGTTGTCCCACCATACCCTTGCTGGTTTTTCTATCTCAGTGAGTAAATGGTTTTAGTAATGCCACTCAAATGTAACAGGAATGTGTGCAAATTTTAGTGGGTTCTTCAAATATTACATATTGTTAATATAGAGTACCATACTAACTGCAGAGTGGCTGTGTTTTGGTTTGTGATAGCTGATTTATATAACCTATTTATCATGCAGGAAATTTTCATGGTTAAAATCAACATAGGTGTTCACTTTTAAAGTTTATATCAAAAGGTAATGAACAGATTAGTGTTTCTCAACCACGGTTCCTCCAGAGATTGCTAGGGTTTCCTTGATCAATGAGCAATTTGTACTTTTCTGATCATTTACCACTGATACCAATGATCTTGTTCGGTATCTGTAAGGATGACATTCCTCCCATTGGCTGGCCAGGAATGTAAGAGGCATTCATCCTACTGACCCCCACACTAATGAATTGTGAGCTGTAGATATAGTTATATTAGAAGGGATTCCCTGAAGACCTGAAAAAACTTAAGAAACACTGGAATAGGTGAATTATAATGAATATGATGATTGATTGTTTTTTAAAAATATACAAACATTTTACTGTTTCTGGCAGTGTTTTAAAATAAAAATTCAATGGGATAAAGTTTTCAAGTCCTGTTCATGAAGGTTGCATTGCTGTTTTGATTAGTGTTATGTGCATTATTGTATACTTACTGTGTAGAGTTTAGGAAAGAAATTGCAATACATTTTATTGATCTATCAGAAAAAATGTGAATGGTATGGGCGAATTCAAAAAACTTGCCCAGGGCCCTAGGTAAGGTTGATTTCCTCTTCCCATCAGCAACATAGGTGACCACCTAAAATGTCAATGCATCAGTCCTTTGAGAATTTTTTTGTGACCGCCTGACTCTATAGGTAATTTCATGTGCGCATTTTGCTCAAAATAAGATAATATATGAATTCAAAATATTATATAATAATTCAATATTTCTGCTGCTTGGAAGGATTTTCTGTTGTATGGCTGATACAATTTTTTTGTTATTATGTGTTGTTTGCACTGCTGGATTATTACCATTTAGGCAAGGAACAATTCTTAGTGAAGTGCACACTTGCAAAATTAAGATATTTTCTTGCAAGATATTGTCTGAAAGATATCACCAAATAAAGGTATTTAACATATTAACAGTTGGATAAAATTAAGGTTAATAAAGCACCAGGACCTGATGGATTACACCCACTTGTCCTCAAAGATGCCACACTTACCTTCTCCACTCTAAAGCACAGACGTCTCTCTCCTGCGCATTTGGACAGTTTCTTATCTCAGGCACTTCTGTTCTTCCAAACTTTACCAGCATCGCCGCTCCTGCCGGCCAATCAGGAAATGGACTCTTAAATGCCCTTGGTAATTCAGCTGGTTCAGACACAGCACTCAGCGTTCATGCAACTAGTATCTCCTATTCACCTATCGGTTGATTGAATGCCTTCCCTGCCCAGTGTTAACACTTTGTTTCCCTGTCTGTTCCCTTGGGCAGTTTCAGTGTTTCCATGTGTCTGCAGTAACCCCCGTGTCCCCCATCTCTCCTGTGTTCCCCTCTGTTTTCAGTGACCCCGTGTCACCCGTCCCTCTTGCCACTTCCTTTGTCTTTTGTGTCTCCTGTGTTCCCCTGTGTCTTCAGTGACCCACCTGTCACTGGATTCTATTCATTGTATATCTGGTACTCGATCCCTGGATTTGTTCCTGACTATGCTTGTCTGCTGCTTGCTTCAATCCCAGCCTTCCTTGACTTACCTTTGCTTGCTAATTTTGTATGGTGCATTGTCCTGCCCACCCTGATGTGCCTAAGGACCACAACCTTACAACAGTCTGCAGCACAACATCCTCTGGAGAAAAGCAGCCTGTTGCTTAGACTGAGCACCTATTTAGAGCTTACACCATCACTGAGCTACCTACATTGCCCCTACTGGTTCCCTCTCTCCAAGGGTGACAAAAGTGACCAAACTATGTCCATACAGGATGTTTATAATCTACAAGCAGACCTGGATGTATTGTTTGATTGGGCAGCCAAGTGGCAAATGATATTTAATGTTGGTAAATGTAAAGTTATGCACTTGGGGGCAAACAACATGAATGCTTCATACTGTCTAGGAGGAATACATTTGGGGAGTCAAAAATGGAAAAGGATCTGGGGGTTCTGGTAGATCACAGAGATGGAAGAATAGACTGCAGAGATGGAGACATAATCCTCCCCCTGTACAAAGCATTGGTCAGACCACATCTGGAATATGCAGTTCAGTTTTAGGCACCAGTTCACAAAAAGGATATTGTGGAATTGGAGAGAGTGCAGAGAACGACAACTAAACTAATAAAAGGAATGGAGGAGCTCAGCTACAAGGAGAGATTTGCTGAACTGAATATATTTCCACTTGAAAAGAGGCATTTAAGGGGGATTTGATCACCCTGTATAAATATATAAATAGACATATAGTGAACTTGCTCCTCAATGATTCACTATAAGGTCATTACAAAGGACAAGCGGGCACTCTTTGCATTCAGAAGAAAATAAGTTTAATCTCTGCTTAAGGAAGGCATTCTTCACAGTAAAATCTGCGAAAATGTGGAATAGGCCCCCTCAGGAAGTAGTTTTAGCAAGTACTATAAATTGTTTTAAGAAAAAGATGAATGCTTTTCTAGAAGCACACAAAATAACTGGGTATTAAAGGTTTAAAGACAACAGAGTGTGTTGATCCAGGAAACATTCTATTGCTTCATGGGATCAGGAAGGATTTTTTTCCCTAGTAGTGCAAATTGTACCAGGCTTTACAATGTTTTTGCCTTCCTCTGGATCAGCTATGTCTGTTAGACTTTGTCTTTTTTCAACTTAACTATGTAACTATGTAACATGTCATGGGCATTTTTGCACTGTGTGGGCACTGCAAAACTTTGGAGTACTTGAAGGCATGAAAACACAATACTATTCTGTAAGCGTAGCAGAAATTTGGTGCAGTCTGTTTTGTTTTTTTTAAATTGCTAGAATGCTGTAATTTAATAATAATAATAAGTCCAAAGGTGTCTCAACAAACTATTAGTTTAAGGGTCTGCACACCCAAGCAAGCAGCTTTGTTTGATTTTTAATTGAATTGTATGGGTTATAATAAAAGGCGGGAAACATTTTTAAAACATTTATTGTGGTCTCTTTTTTTTTTTTTACATCACCTGCTATTTAAACATTGGTGTGTACACTTATATCCTCTGTACATGCAATAACAAATAATGCTGTTACATTAAAGTGACTTAATTTTATGTTCATATGTACTACTATTGTGTTTTACTGTGTTGCTAATACTGTGCACAAATATAATGCAGAATAAATATTCCTTTTTTTCTTTACTTCTGGAGTTAATGTACTTGGTGATACTAAAGTGAACCCCTCCCTATCAGAGTGGAGTGTATCACTAACTGGCATAAGAAGGGAGCATTCTGTGCTCATCACAGCCCAGCCATCAGTATTGCTGTGACAGAAGCTTTTTATGGCTTTGGTTGTAGAAAGTTATGTTCTTAAAGTGGCTGATGCTGGTAATGTGAAACACTCATAAGATGTGATCTATTTCAGTAGGAGAAATGTGTGCAACTCGGAAGATTTCATTCATATTTAGGAACAAATATATGAAATATGCAAGCTGATTTTTAGCTTCATTCCTGCTGTCAGGTAGTATAAACTTATTACACACTTGAAAAAAAAAACTATATATATATATATATATATATATATATATATATATATATATCATGGAGATTTAATATGTATAAATACTTTCACCATTCACTAGCGTCAATATTTCAAAATACAAAATACTGGTCTAGAAGTATATACAAAATCGGTATCGTATTTTGACACCTGATACATCACCTATGCATGTGTTATTATGGTACAAAATTATTTAGGTTTGTGCTGTTTTTTTTTTTAATTTAAAGTTGTTGATAATCTCAACCTTTGCTATCCACATTGGACATACAGACATTACTTGTGTAATGACAGTTGCATGTGTTTTTGGACTGCTTTTTCCAGTTCTGTTCAAAAGCCATAACATTGAAAATACATGCCAGTTACTGACATAAACATGTTATCCATTTTTGTTGCAATAAACACAAAGGACAAGGTCATCAGCTACAGATCGCACCAGCTCAGTGGGTACCCAACTGTATACCTTTTTCTTACCTTAACCACCAGGACTTGAGCTTCCATTAAATTATTGATCACCAAACATCAGTTGCAATCATTTTCCAAAGGATCAGATACCTACCAGATTGTCTTATTTGGCACTTTCAAGGACCAGCCACAGCATTCAGCTGTTGTTACACAATAATAAATGTTCCACTACCCAAACATTAGCTCATAGCTTGATTGAGCGTGGACAAAACTTAAATAATAAAATCATTAGTAAAATTGGGCCATGCCCTCAACTTAAATAGTCAGGGACCTTTCAACCATTGATTCTGATGCTCCTGATTCAAAAAGTGTAAAAACAAAACAAAAAATCCCTTTGTTAGTTGCCAAGTCATCCATGACCCATTGCATATTGTACCATTGACATCACACTTTACTGTCAATTTCCCAAGGGGAAACCACCACCTTTTTACCCAATCAATCCTAGGTTTCAAAGCAGCTCCAGAATACTGACAGGTTGACAATGAGCTCCCAGCACCAGTTCCTGAAATAGCTCCTCCTTGAAGCGGGATAGAGCAACACTCAGGATGTAAAGCATATGAAAAAATATTTAATAAACATAAAGCACAAGACAAATTGCCTGACTAAATTAGCCACTGTCAGACCTTACTGTCAACCAACTGATGAGTGTAGCTTCTGCCATATCGTCAGAATTAAAAACAAAGGAATGGTTAGCTTAAACTGATCCCCACCATTATTGGAAAAAGTGCTGGAAAATTAGGTTCTTTATTAAACCAGTGCCATGCACCTAGAAAATGTGCTGACAGTCCCTTCTACATCAGTGAAAAGTTGTAACTTATGGTTATCTTGAAAGGACCCTTCCACTGTATTTAGTCAAGAATTTGAACTAAACTAAAAGATCGTCTCTGGTGACACCTGCAGAATTTGTAGTTTTTTTACATTGCTAGTTAAAGTTGCCAGACACCTGCAGAATATCATACCCATGGACTTTATTCTACATGCAAAATTTAACTGACCTAAAATACACTATTAGTACACAAATTAATGATTTTATTAAGCTGAAACCTACATTCCTTGGAACTTTAAGCAATCTTTAGGCTATTCTATTTTATTGTGTGCCAGCAATTTCCCAAACTTATTAATTTGTAGGCACAACATGTCAAGTATCCTGTGATATTTGTCAGAGTCTTCTGGACTAATGCATAAGGATACGTCCAAATAATGAACCAATCCATGATCGGCATTTAGCACTGTTTCAGAGAGGGTAGTCACATGGTGTTACGATCACGTTCCTTAGCCATTATGGCAACCTACTGCTGGAGTAACAGGTGCTGCTCCTGTGTCATCCTTTCAAGTTGTCTGCGATCCCAACCCTCACCAATTACGTCTGCCTATGTGTAGATTCTGTCCAGGAGCTGCTCCAATGTGGTTAATGTCAGCTGAAAACTCATTACCAAAATATCAAAGAAAAGAAAGACTGGGGTTTTGAGTGGCAAAACTTATGAGCATATATTTAGCACACAGACAAGTATGCAATAGAGTACAATAGTAGTAAAGTGCAATAAACAGTAAATTAACAGAGAGTTAGGCTTCCCTGGCTGAATTAACACAGGGGTTCGCCTTGGTAACTAGACAATCAGTTGCCTGTAAGGTGGTAAAGAGTTGAAAAGAGTGTTCAATGACTCAATCCCGACATGTTTCGACAGTAGGCTTCATCAGGGGATACACTGAGACCAGAACAACTGTATGGTAAGGTATACAAGAACATTTACAAATAAATATGTAAGTAGACAAAAATATAAAACAAATGTCAACATCATGCATTCATATTTAAAAGTGTCCAACATGGATTGACATAAAGTTTAAATAGTTCCACAAAGCTTAAGTAAATGAGTTATTTTAATTCAGCACTGTGAAAAAGGGACACATTATACTTATATAGTGCCACAAAGATTTTAACATATGGTTACTCCTATAGGTAGGTGACAAATGTTATGAAACAACTGTAGAGAATTAATTTAGTGTTCATAGGTGTGTTAAAGGAAGGTAATTATTTGTGTAAAAATTGTGCAAGGGAAGCAAAAAGAGAGGAACTTACTGAACATTCGTGATAGATTCACATGACCCTTATGCACCTCACTGAGAAAATCACAGTTCTTTTTAAAAACCAAATGGGTAGATATGTTAGGGAAGTTAAGATAACAATCACCATGACGCCAATCTGGGATAAATTGGTTTAAAAGTTTAAAAATTTTTATTGCCATGCACTAGAAAAAAATTGCAAAGGTGAATGTAAAGGTAAAAAAATTCTATAATGCAAAGAAAAATCTAAGGTAAAAGAAACTCACCATCTAAGTATGGAAATTCTGGTGCAGGGATGACTGACTTGCTAACAGGCAGCACGATCAATAGAGAAGCCACTAGAGGGTACTAAGTAGCAATCCCCCGCCTTATAAGGGCATGGAAAAGGCGTCCCAATAGACATACAGTGCCGGAAGTGACGTCCTACACATGCGTGGTTGTGCAAACTTCCACCCTGCCCATCCCATCACAGCACTTTTCAGCTAATTGGGACACCCCAAAGGGGTTATGGTGGCTCAATAATCCACAGAAACCACTGTGGAGGATTGGCCAATCACCTGCCCGATAAAGTGCGGCAATTGGTAATGGCTAACGGGCGCCCTGGAAACCAGGACGCTGGGTCCCCTGCTAGCCAAAGAGGGTGGTGCGAAGTGGAGGGGGAAGAGGCAGGTGATGGTGAGGGTATGGTAATGACATGAGTAAAAAATTATGTGGCATTATGAATAAAAATGTCAGAAACATATGCAAACAAATAGGGTTGGAATAAAACAATATAACACAGAGATCTTAAGGTAATACAATGTAGAAACAAGAAATACAAAACCAAAGCGTTTCTTCTCTTGCTTAAAAGTTGGTCTTTCTATGAGTAATGGGCAACAGTAAAGTTCAGAAAACAGAATAATAAACCTAGTTTAAAACCTTCAAGTTGTGTAAAAAAAGAAAAAGGGTGAAAACATCTTTATATTAGTGTCTTGAACCAGATTGATCTGGGTTTGAAAACTATATGATATCAAGAAAGTATTTTGACAGGTAATTGATATTTATAATAGCAAATATCCTAAATGTGTTTTCCATATGGGATTGCTGAAATAATTAATAAAATGTCCATTATACTATGTCAGGAGTGTTCAAACTTTTTGCAAAGAGGGCCAGATTTGGTCAGGTGAAAATGTGTGGGGGCCGACCATTCAGCATGTACTCAGGGTTTGTGTGGGAGTTGTCTGCACAGGTCCCGCACAGCACACACCCACCAGGGTGACGTGAGGGATTCCCTGTGCATGGGGTCCGGTGTCAGTGCAGGCTCCATGCAGAGCACATTCTTGGAATCAGAGTGGGCATGGTCCTTGCGGGTCCTGCACAGCACACGCCAACTATATTGATGTAGGGGATTCCCTGTGCACACATGGGGACTCACGTCTTGCCGATTATAGTGGGCCAATAATTGCAAGCCATTTGAATATAAAATAGCTTTTTTGTACGCGTGTATTTTATACTGTGGTCAACTATGCTGGCAGACCGCATATTATTGATTTTATGACAGAGGCTGCAGGCCGGTAGAAATCTGAACACGGGCCGCAATTGGCCCCCAGGCCTGACTTTGGACATGCCTGTACTATTTGAATGGGTATGTCTCCCAAACTATAGTAGGTAACAAAAATACTTGAAAAAACTTGAGAAATACAATACCAATATCTTCATCAAGAAAGACAAGAAACTTCAACATGTTAAATGGGCGTTTATAAACAAAAAAGCATGCAAGTGGGAACTTCCAACACCCAACTATACTCACAAAACCACAAACCAGACGAACCCATCACCTTCTACCTCTACTCAACTACAGCTCTCTCTTCATTTCCATCTCAGGATCCCACTAACCTACCAACTTTATCACAACAGGTTTCCAAACTTGACCTAACATCCAAAGGCAAGAAGAGGTATAAAAGTTACCACATGGATCTGGGTCAGGAATCTAAAAGAACTTCTTTGGCTGAAGAGGTCCCTACTACCACACATACATACCTTAGCACCTTAAGTTACCAATCCTCAAGAAGCGGTGAACCCATCACCTTTAGGGAGGACACTAGCACCCAGTTTCACCCATCCCATCTACAGTGCCATGTCTGGCACTCCTTGCCTCTGTTCACTCTAGGTGCTGACCCTAAGGACATGAAAACGGCTGATACATACAAGGAGTTACTATGAGCACAAAATGTGCCCCCATCATGCCTATCTATATCTGGGAGAATGGGAAAGGAACATTGCAGAAACCCTCAAAAGCTTCAAAGAACATATAGTATTATGGCGGAGATACATAGATGATGTCCTCATACTTTGGTCAGTCTCCCTACACTCCTTACAAGAATTCTTCCAAGCAATACAACTTAATGATTTCAATCCTAAATTTACAATGGATTGGAGCACCATCAGACTACATTTCTTGACTTACTCCTGTGTATCAACAACGACAACAGTATCTCCACAACACTTTATAGAAAAGCTACAGCCGGCAACACCATCTTATATGCCTCAAGTAGCCACCCTCAGTCTCTAAAAAATAGTATCCCTTATAGCCAGTACTTAAGGTTAAGTAGGAATTGTTCCACAGATACAGACTTTAAGAAAGAAGCTAAAGCCCTTCAGTTAAGACTCCTTGAAAGAGGTTATTCTAAAATGCTTCTGAAGAAATCCTTCCAAAGAGCATACAAGAATTCCTGGGATTCCTTACTCACTTGGAATGGTACACACAAACGTGACTTGGAACCTTTAAGTACCAGTATCGTCACCAAATATAATCTAGAACATGAGACATAAGCTCTTGGGGGCAGGGTCCTCCCCTCCTGTATCACTGTCTGTATTAGTCTGTCATTTGCAATCCCTATTTAACGTACAGCGCTGCGTAATATGTTGGCGCTATATAAATCCTGTTTATAAATAATAATAATAATAACAATCCACAAGATTTTCCATTAACACTGGCATATATTCATTATGGACACCCAGCTCAAGAAGTTTCTGAAAAATGAACCCCAAATAATTATGTTTCACACCACCCAATGGGAAAACGCAACGTCCGAAATGCTACATTGATTGCACCATTGAATGTAATCTACCTAATACTCTGCATATGTGGATCTTTTTATATCGGCAAAACCAAAAGATAATTAAAGAAAAGAGTCTATGAACATATTTACTGTAAAACTTCAGGCAGGATTAAAACACCAGTCAGCTTTTATGTGAGCACCAAGCACAATTATGACCCCAACATTTTAAGCTTCTATGCTCTTGAACATACACCATCAAACCCCAGTGGTGGTTATGTAGACATCAAACTACTCCCTAATTAATCTGTATTTTTAATCTTCAAGCAACCAGCAAGCTGGGTCTCAACAACATTCTTAGCTTAAACCATTTCTCCCTCAGTAATCACCAATCTATGACGTTTCAATTTTACCCACCAATTCCTGTCTAACATTAATCCTTAGTGTTTACCACTATTTTTGTTACGTACTATAATTTAAGAGACCTACCCATTCACATATTATAATGGACATTTTATTAATTATTTCAGCAATCCCTTATGGAACACACACTTAGGATTTTTGATATTATAACACATTGCCCCTGATTCATCAAGCAGAATCGGATTATCGGTCGCGCATTCGTATTAGCGATCCGGAATCGTACGCGGTCGCGCTATTCAGCAACGGAAAAAGCTCGCGCACGGAGCCGCGCTTATCCGACAGCTTTTTACTGGCGATCTTGCATTAAGTGTACGCGCATACTCGAGTCCGGATCGCGGTAATCCGCGATGGCTGGCCGCGCGTACGTTCGCGCTTCCAGCGAGCGCGAATTTCATTGATGAATCAGGGGCATTATGTCACATATCAAAATACTTTCTTGATATAATATAGTTTTCAAACCCAGATCAATCTGGTTCAAGACACTATTAGAAAGATATTTTCACCCTTTTTCCTTTTTTACACAACTTGAATGTTTTAAACTAGGTTTACTGTTCCGTTAGAATTTTACTGTTGCTCATTACTCTTAGAAAGACCATGTTATAACCAAGAGAAGAAATGCTTTGATAGTGTATTTCTTGTTTCTACATTGTATTACCTTAAGATCTCTACATGTGTTATATTGTTTCACTCCAACCCTCCTTGCATGTTCCTGACATTTTCATTAATAATGCCACATCAAATTTTACTCATTATTTTATTTTATTACCATACAGCCACCTTCACCCGCCTCTTCCGCCTCCGCTTCACGCCCGCCCTCTTTGGCTAACGGGGGCACCCAGCGTCCTGGTTTTCCAGGGCGCCCGTTAGCCATTACCAATAACCGCTCTTTTTTGCAGCGGGTCATTGGCCAATCTGCCCCTGTTAATCCACAGTGGTTTCTGTGGATTGTTGAGCCGTTCTAACCCCTTTTGGGCGTCTTAATTAGTCGATAAGTGCTGGCGCGATGGGCAGGGTGGCCTCAGTCTGCACAACTGCGCATGCATCGGACGTCACTTCCAGTGCCCGCGCTGTTTGTTTATTGGAACGCCTTCTCAATGCCCTAATGGCCTAAAGTGGGGGATTTCTGCTTAGTACCCTTAGTAGTGGCTTTTCATCTGATCGTGCTATCTGTTAGCAAGGCAGTCATCCCTGCACCAGAATTTCCATACTTTCTATTTCCTTAGATTTTTCCTTGCATTATAGAATTTTTTACCTTTACATTCACCTTTGCAATTGCAATTTTTTCTAGTGCATGGCAATAAAAATGTTTAAACTTTAAAAAAAAAATGTTAAATCTGGCTCCTAATGGAATATTGAACAGTAATTTTATCAATACTATTTTTTCATGATTATTATGGAATTCACCTACTAATTATGATATAATACAATTTCTAATCGCAATGATGCAGTGAGGCCAGCCAACGTATCCCGGATTGGCGTCATGGTGATTAATATCCTAACTTCCTGAACATATCTACCCATATGTTTTTTAAAAAGAACTGTGATTTTCTCAGTGAGGTGCATAACGGTCATGTGACTCTACTACGAATGTTCAGTAAGTTCCTCTCTTTTTGCTTCCTTTCCTCATTTTTTACACAAATATTTACCTTTCTTTGATACACCTATGAATATTTAAACACTAAATACATTCTCTTCAGTCGTTTCATAACATTTTGTCCTCTACCTATAGGAGTATAATGTGTCCCTTTTTCACACTGCTGAATTGGAATAATAAATTTACTTTAGCCTTGTGGCACTATTTAAACGTTATGTCAATCCATGTTGGAGACTTTTGATTATGAATGCATGATGTTAACATTTAATTTGTATTATTGTCTACCTATATATTATTTTTTTGTAAATGTTCTGTTGTATCTTACCATACAGTTGTTCTGATGGTCTCAGTGTATCCCTGATGAAGCCTACTGGTGAAACGCGTTGGGGTTGAGACATTGAACACTTTTTAACTCTTTACCACCTTACAGGCAACTGATTGTTTAGTTACCAAGGCGAACTCATGTTCTAATTCACTCAGGGAGCCCTAACTCTCTGTTGTTTTACTGTTTATTGTACTTTACTACTATTGTATTCTATTTGTATACTTGTCTGTGTGCTGAATATATACTCATAAGTTTTGCCAATTTTGCCAAAATAATTAGCAAATGTAACAACTAGTCAGGCTCTTAATATGATGGTTTTATTTGTCATTTACTGACTTTCTTTTCTGTAAAATAACAGAAATAATGGTTAAAGAAAAAACTTGTCCAGGGTGAAGGCAATAGGTGTAGTTAGCTTTGACCAGCAAAAAGAAAAACATTTCCTAGTACTTCTGAGTATTGGGAATCAAGTGGCTCACAATCCTCCAACACTATCACATAGTATTGGACATAACATACTCATCTCTGCGCACAGATGTAACTTAGAGATTGTGCAGGACATCCTCATTCTCTTTCAAGTGAAACACATCAACACGGGCAAGAAGCAGTAGTGGGATTGTTTCCTGGAGTGCAACTTCTAATATTTTGTATTCAGATGCACATTTGTATCTTTTGTCTTATGTTGGTATTTTAGATTTTGAAATTTAATATTTTCACCATGTTTACCTAACCATTTTAGTTGTAAATAAGATGGGTTACATCATGTAATGTCTTATTAGTTTAGCTTTTCCTTTATGCAGATCACATATTACCCCCTCCCTGGCTTTGGAGAATTTAGGAAGATATTTGAGCCAGCAAAAAGACTAATCTGTTTTTGTTCTGAACTCTTCTCTGACCTACAAAATGGATGCCAGAAGCTAAATAGACAAATCAGTTTTCAAAGCTCTTGTAAATATGGGTCACAGTGGAAGTATGGGTATCATGTGCAGTTAACCCTTGCCCCCTATTGGTGCCTTACTACAACAAGTTAGTTGATAAATTACCAAAGAACATTTTGATACCAATGTGCTACATTGTACCTAGTTCTCCAAATATTCTGTGTGTCATATCAAATTTATTTTTCAAGTATTTAAAACAAGGGAGTCCAACTCCAGTCCTTAAGGGGCTACAGACAAGCCAGGATTTCCATATAGACAGTCACTTTCTGACAGTTTGTAGACATACCTTATTAAATTTACTGCTGTCTACAAATGTGTGCAGATTATGAACGTAGATGAGTTTAGTTGGATATTTCTGTTTTTTAAAACAGGTTTAACAATTGATTTTTGCTCCTGGATTTCCTACTTTACCACACTTATTGATATCATAAACAAACTGTATACAAAAGGTGTTAAAAAAAGAAGAAAAACTTTGGTAATTTCCTCATACTTATTTCACCCCAACAAAATATCATCATTAATAATATAGTTAATGAATTGATACTACATCGATTCATAAAAAATCTCAATGGGTACTTGGGTGCAATTGGTAAGGTTGGCAAGGCCAGACTTCTGTTGCATATTACTTCTTTGAACTATGTAACTTAGTAAATGAGCATTGGATTGTATGCTCTTGCATTGAAACTGCAATCCCTTTTCAGTATAATATCTCTATAAGGTGTAAAACCTGATAAAAAAGTTGTCTGAACTTCAGTGAAACACTAAATTAAGTTATTGTTCATTAATAGCTTTAGTTTAAACTCTAGCCAAAAATTTTCTTTTAGTTTTGATGAGAGTGGAGAAGGAATAAAACCTCTGCCAGGAGTTTATCTCTAGATTTCTTTAATAAATATTAAAAGTCGAAAGAGAAAAAGGCAAACTTGTATTGTAACAGGATTTTTTTACATACAAAATGTTGATGATCATCAATTAACAGTTAGGGTGACCCTAGTTTCTTTGCATACAGGTAATATATAATTCTTGACAAAACATTTCCAATTCAATATACCAAAAAATAGCTATTAGACGTCATAGAGGGAATATTGATCTTGGGGTCAGACGCATTTCGCCTTTTTAGGCTTTCTCAGGGGAGTGTGAGACAAATATACATGAGCAAAACAATTTTAATTTTAAAATTAGGTATAGTACTAAAAAAGACACAATAATATAGGTAGAATATTTATAGAAATTAAAAATCAATAGCATTTTTAAAATCAAATGCACTAATAAATGAGTAAATCAGATATGTATTGTAAGATTTGGATGTCTAGAAGATATGGATCTAAAATCTATCAAAAAAGGTCATGTGTTGTTAGAGTAGGGTTAAGTGTGTCATTGGATTAGGAAATGTTACATTGAGGAATGTTTGGAGTGTTTAATATGTTTGTTGGTGAATAAATACGTGAATAAGGAGTAAATAAGGGAATAAAAAGTCTACATTTCAATAATATCGGTAAATAATAGGTAATATTATGTAAGTAACAATCATTTATAAATTATGTGTAATTATTAATTGAACGGGTGGGTTTGTATAGTAACCATTAAAATAAAAAGTAATTGGTTTGCAGCAAATAATGTATCTATATATAAGATGTATACCATTGTATTGAATTTATTTTGATCATGTTAAGAGGTTATAATTTAATTAAATGCCAGAAAAGAATATCACAAAACTAAATTTTGCTTCAAAGACGTCCTGGATTAAAGGGTGTTATACCCTTTATAAATTATACTCGTGTTATACTCGTATAAGTTTAAAAAAAGTATGAAATGGTTAGAGCCTGATATAGTAGGAGGGAAATAAATGGTGGAAATTATTCAGAATAAGTGATAATTTATCTTGTAAAAAGCATAATTCAAAATACTATATCTTACCTCAAGGCTTAGATAGGGAAGGGTTAAAAATGATAAGAGCATATGCTAATCACCTATAGCAATGCAGACATGGCAGCCATGCAAAGCCGTCTGCTATGATAGTCAGGCAGCAATTGAATAGCCTGCATTGCCCTTCTATTTAAGGCTGGCTGTGTAGGCTTTGTTTGGCATCCCACGTGAAATAGCTATTATTATTTTTGTTATTAGTATTAATAATAATAATAATTAACAGGATCTATTTAGCGCCAACATGTTACGCAGCGGTGTACATTAAATAGGTATGTGTGTACACTCGGTAAGATCTGACGCATGCGCAGTGTCTTTGCTTTTCTGTCCCTGCAGGCTGTCAATAGATAGCAATTAGCTCGGATTCCCGCAGGGATCTGGTCCAAACCATGCAGACCAGTGACTGCGGAGATCATGACCGCAGACAAAAGTCTGCTGTCATATAGGAGGGGAAATTAGTTGGGGATACAGGCCGAAAGCTGTCAGACCCGTCAAATAGGGATGCCGGCGCTGTGCTCCCCATAGGCCAGAATACATGGACTGCTTTTATGAATGAAGTAATAGCCTGATTCATAAAACTTGTGATGGGGGGGGGTCATAAATATAGAGTCTGATACCATTAAAGGAAACATTGTTGCAGGATAGACATGCAATAGTAACAATTTAGTTGTAATTTAGATAATCATATCTATTTTATCATATAATATAATGACAAAAGTAACAAGGGTATTCTGTAGCATGAAAATACCTGTCACAGATTCCCGCAAGTCCAGTTCACCTGTGCCTCCTTCTTCCTCACCTTCAGTGCAGCCCCCTGCTGCTAGAACCATCTTTGATTCTGGATCCAACACTCTGTTTACTTCCTGCTCCATCAGGTCTCTGCTCCCTTGCCTCAAAGAACAAGAGTATTCCGCAGATGCGCTCCCTCTGCTGGCCAACATTTAAATAACACCTGAGACCATCCCAGCAACAGCACTCCCTCTGCTGGTGGGATTGATGTCTGTGGCTTACTTAATCTACACCCATCTCCCCTTCCTAAGGAAGTGACCTGGCAACAGGAAGTTGCCTGAACAAGGAGTTTCCTTGGCTCTGCTTCCAGGTTACTGCTGCTTATCTCTGTTGTTCCTGATTCTCCGTGTACCGACCCCAGCTCATTCCTGACTACTATTGCTTGCTGCCTGTCCTGACCTCTTGCCTGTTAACACCTTGTATAGTAATTCCAAATCGATTATCATGTCCATATTTGGTTTAACCGAAATAATTACATTCTTCAAAAATGTTCTAAATCAAATTGATGACATTGGCAATAGCTTTGTGTAAACCTATTTATAATACATATTTATACACAAGAAAATATACAATCAAGTTATAGTTACATAGTAGGTTAGGTTAAAAAAAGACATCAAGTTCAACCACTAGGGAAATAAACATATCCCAGGTATAAAACCCTATAAGACATATTTGGTCCAGAGGAAGGCAAAAAAAAACCCTGGTACAATTTGCCTCAACAGGGCAAAAAAATGCATTCCTGATTCCATTAAGGCAATTGGATGTTCCCTGGACCAACAGTCTCTTATCTTTAAATCGGTAATATCCAGTTATATTCTGTGCTTCTGGAAAAACATCCAGCTTTTTCTTAAAGCAATCTATAGTAGTTGCTGAAACCACTGTATTAAGAAAATTACTAAACTGAGCTTCAATGAAGATATTATCTAACATTATTAACAGTTACTAAATAGCAAAATGTGTCAATGATTCTAATCATAACGATTAGAAGGTCTATCTGATGAAGTTGGAGTTATCATAAATAGGGTTTGAAGCCTAATACATCATTGAGACCAGGCCATTGTGTGGCTTTCAAGTTCACAATACATCTTGTTTCTCCCAGATAGGCAAAATGTTTGCATTAAATGGAGAAACTCAAACTGGAACTAGCTTAGCTATGATACAAGGTTGTCAAACCTTAATTACCACTTTTCCAGGTCTGCCTCTTGCCCACACCATGCCCACCATAAACATAAGACCACTGTCGCTTCAGCCAAAGGCAGACATAACAGGTGCTGCTCTCAGACAAAAGCAAATAATGTAATTTAAAGACAGAGTTTGTCTTTAATCAACATCAAGTAAAAACATTGACTTAAATCATGTGCCCTACTGCTAGGTTTTTCTGTAAGTGCTTTCTACCTATAGATAAGTGTCTTGCTTATTTCAGTCCCTGTTGTGAATCACTAATTAGTCCCATTAATTCCTTTCAATTATTCGCTCATTAGCTACCAGAGCGGACACAGCAGGATGGATGGGAAATGCTGGGAGAATGTTGGTGTGTGACACAATCATGCCTCTATACTGATGAATTAACCACCAAAATATAAACTGATTTACCCTATGTAATGCCAGAGGGGTTTGGTCCAAATCTACTAGTGTATGCCAGGGAAAAAGATGCCTTTGCAATACATGAAAATTTCCCCATAAAAGAAGGGAAATGTTCCCTTTACAGACCCTGCGTGGACAGAACTGGACTCTTCCCCCAGGTTTTGTTGTGGGCTGGTAATACATACATACTTAAACCCTGACACTTCCTGATTCTTATTAATTAAGGGGCTAAAGCTGCGTACACACCTGCAATTTTTCTCGTTGGAAAGGATCTTTCACGATCCTTTCCAACGAGAAAAGACTGCACGATGCATGCCGCCATCACAGCGGGATCGTGAGATCGCCGCTGGAGCGCGGGGATAAGGTAAGAGGGACCCTCAAAGGTACCCCGAGTGTGACTCTGGATTACCGCTTTTTGCAATTTTTTCCACCCCGAGTCACACTCGGGAATACCGCTAGGGGGGTTAAATCCACGCTCTGTTGCCCTTCTACTACCTTCCCTTGGTACTTTAATTCACTTTTGTTGACATTAATATGTAGACCTGCCACATTTCCAAATTACTGGAGGAGCGAGAAAAAGAACGACTTTCCCTAGTTGGAACCAAGTTTGATACCATCAAACACGGTTGATGCTGCCAGTGCTCTAACCAATTACTCAAGGGAAATGTTAAATACATTAGTGGATAGTGAACAACCCTGGTGGATGCCCCTACATAGCCAGAACGGCTGGGAACAGATTCTAAACAGCTGCCCGGTGTGCACCAGAGCCTCTAAAGGTGAGGTAGACAACTGCCAGGTTGCAGCCCCCATGCTTGCAGAGGCAGGTGACTGCTGATAGACAGGAATCAGGTGAGGTGCCGGAACATGAGACAAACGTAGTCAAACAAGGCAGAGGTCAGGGCAGGCGGCAAGCACGAGTAGTCAAGGGTCAAAGCCAGAGTCGGTAATCAGGAAAATCAGTAACTTGAGACACAGAAAGGAACAGCTGGAACCTGGAAACAGTCTAAGGGAACTCCTTGTTTAGGCAACTTCCAGTTGCCAGTCACTTCCCCTAATAGGGGAGATTATGTGGCAGATGGGAGTCACATGGCCAGCAAATAATAGAACCCACCAGAGAAGTGTGGGAGCAGAGGCAGCTCAAGTGGAGTTTACACTTCTGCCAGCAGGGGGAGGGCTTCTGAAAAATACTCTGGTTCTCTGGGGTAAAGGGGCAGCTCTCAGAGGATCACATGATTAAGACCAGGAATTGACCAGCTGACAGGAACAGAACAGGGCTGCTGCTACTGCTGGCTGCAGAAGAATGTGAGGTGGGTGACACAGACAGTCGCACAGATACCCTGGTCCTGCGGGGATCTGTGACAGCTGTTCTCACAGGAAAAATGAAAATTTACATCTGCAGGGCTTCCTCTTCACCACATGAGTTAAATTCTCCTTTTTTTCTAGGGAACAAATAAAGAAAGCACCTTTACCCATTTGTTTCTTGCTACTGCAAGCTTTTTCAAGCGTCATCCTTAAAACTTTCCATCCATTGCTCATAGGCTCTGACATAATCACTTACAAGGTAGAACCAATAGTCCTAAATTGTGGTTGAGAATGCTGCAGGCCTGTCCAAAGAAGAGGTGAGTGTAGGTTGTCAAGGAAGTGATGGATAAAAACCTTTTGTGTATACTATCTTTAAAAAAAATGTAGCAATAGGGAACTCTAACTTTTCTTTACCATTTCCTGCAAAGAATTCTTAGACGTATCAATGCCAATCAGACAGGTGACTAGTACTTTTTTTAAGGCTAACACTGACAGCCCTCAATTTTCCCTATGACAGGTTTTCCTCTTGTGCAAGGTCAAATTAGGTCTTCACTTTAATGGTGGTCTTACTATGTAATTTATGGATTGCAGAACTGAGATAGTCAATAACAATTGTTCTACTATCTATGCTCTCCTCCTCATCACTTCTCTTGTAGCTCTTCCTGATTTGATAAAAGCTTTTTCTCATCACATAGCTCTTCTTCCTTATCAGCACTTGCTTACTGGTATTCACACAATTTTCAGAGAGGAAGGAATACTGTCTGCAAACAGAAGAAGTGAATAAGTGCCCTCAGAAAGAGTGTTTGAGTGTTGCAGAGGGAACAGAGGTGCCCTGGCTCCAGTATAACGTATTAGATTCACTGACATCTCCTGACTGTGACCAAAAAGTTGAATGAGCCAGCCAGTCCAAGAGGGTCAAAGCTTTCCTGGGAGTAATCTGCTTCCTGCTACCTTGTGAAAACATGCATAATGGTACATTTCTGATGCTATCACTAATGGTGTTGGTGCCCTCCTTTCTACTTACAATACTGTGATTTCTGTGAATTCTGTATCCAGACCCAGTAGATTTAGTTAAGAGTCAAGAATACATTAGTGGCTGTTATCATGTGGGGCCTATTTCCATTGTCAGCCTTATTTGGATTCGATGATGACATTTTATCTAGCACAATGCCATGTTTACACTCATAATATGAGACTGCCAACTGTCTCTTTTTCAGAACCAAGTCCCTCAGTCCCTCTTTCCCTCTCAGTTGTTCTTGTTTTTGAGGTGTGTTATTTGCCTACATGCTGTGAGCTATAAAGTGTTGCTCTTTCTTTTATGGCATATGATGTCTCTTAGAGCTCAAAAGCAGCTTTAAAACAAAAATGTATGCCTCTGCAGTTTGGGGCTATCGATTTAATGATTGCACTGGCTAAGTGATTATAAAAAACATTTTTTCTGTGTAATTTTTGTTACTGTTTTAAACAGTGCCATGGGGAGAAGCGCAAAGTGAATACTTTTTAGTATAGTGTTTTTTTTTATAATGTATAATGAATATTTATCAGACTGACAACAAATATTTATGAAAAAAGCACACCTGCAGATTGCATTTTCCACTTAACAGTTCATATTAAACAATTTCTCCTGTCTTTAATCACCTTTACATTGTTTTATTAATTCCTACAAACTAGATACTGTTTGATTGATGGGCGGCCAGCTTGAACAGTGCTTTCCAAAAAGCCAGCTAGGGCCATGGTCTCCATGGCAACCGGTGGTGTGAAGCAGGAACAGTTCTGCAAACGAGTCTCTAGACACAGATTAACCCCTCCAGCACTTATTCTTTGCTATCCTTAGAGTATAGTGTTATCATTTTCCGGAAACACTTCCATATCATCCAAATATTCATAATCAAAAGCTTGCCCTAGTTTAGTATTGTGATAGTCAAAAGGTACACAAAGCATCTGCCTTAGAGTTTGGCAACATAGGGAAGCAAGAAAACAGTTATACTTTTTTCTTAAAGTTTTTTTTATTTTTTTTAATAAAAAAATAATAGTAAAAGGATAATTTCTGGGTTTGGACAGTAAGCATACATGTCATGTAAATAAAACATTATAGATGAAATTGTGGATGAAGAACATTCTACCAATAATATTACAAAATATGTGTTCTAAACACTCATAATACTTAATACATAGTATAAAGCCCACATCATATTATTCTACAGTTTATTAATATTATTATTATTATTATTTTTAATATTAATAATAAACAGGATTTATATAGCACCAACATATTATGCAGCACTGTACATTAAATAGGGGTTTCAAATGACAGACAAATACAAACACAGGAGAAGGAGAGGACCCTGCCTGAAGAGTTTACAATCTAGGAGGTTTAGTTACTTATAGAAATTATTTGCTAATTATTAGTAAATATTTGTTCCCAGCCTTAAAACTTGGCTCTAATGTAAGAATGGTTAGTTGTTCTCTTTCTTTTTCTTATATCCACAAATTTTAAGTTTGTTGGTAGGTATAAACAGGGTTAAATTAATTTGCATATAACTGCATCTTAGGCAGAGATAGAAAATGTAGCTGTTTGCTGCTCTAAAGTGATTTTCTGTATTGAATTGAAATTTTGGTCATATGCTTGTTAATTAGGAATTAAAAAACAAATGGTCATCTAACCCGTGGATATTTACAGATGTGCTGCAAATCTTACTGCTACGAAAATATTATATCAACCTTTTTAACCTCCTGAGCGTTACACTGAGGTCTAGATTTCTGTACCAAAAGTGATCCACTGTTTTTCATGAAATTTTTTTTTTAAATTGTAGACCTGTAACTTACAGAAATATGTCCGAACAGGGGTCCTAGTAGATATTATGAATATAAAAAATGTTTGAAACACACAATCATTTAAAAAAAAAAAATTACTTTTAATAAAATTAACGGAAAAACATAAAAATCAGCTTAAACATGACTACATAAACAAAGCTTGAAGCCATGGCAGGGGGGGTCAGGCAGGCGGTGATGTCCAGGTCCAGGCAGAGATGTCAGAGTCCAAGCAGAGGTCAAAGCAGGCGGAGATGTCAGAGTCCAGGCAGAGGTCAAAGCAGGCGGAGATGTCAGAGTCCAGGCAGAGGTCAGGGCAGGCGGCAGGCAGAGATGTCGGAGTCCAGGCAGAGGTCAAAGCAGGCAGCAAATGGTCAAAATTAGGCGAAGATCAGCAAAGGTAAGATAAGACACAGTGTTACACACTAGCCATCCAGGGAATAAGTGGCAATTTTTAAAACTTTGATTCTGTATTTATTGAGGTTTGTTTTGAATTATTTTGTATTGATTGGATACGGGAGTTTGTATCCAATCCAGTACAAAATAAGAATTTGAATTTCCAAGTTATTTACTTTTATTTTATTTATTTTTTTATTTTTTTGTATTGGATTGGATACAGGAGTTTGTATTCAATCCAATACAAAATGAGCGTTTGAATTTACCAATTACACACTTTGTATTTATTTGAATTATTTTGTATTGGATTCAATACAGGAGTTTGTATTGAATCCAATACAAAATGAATGAATGAGTTTCTATTTGAATATCCCGCACACGCGCCGACGTCATCACGCACGCAGGGAGGAGCCGTCCGTTTTTTTTTTTTTCTCCGCCAGACGGCTTCTCCCTTCAGAGATCATCCGGCGCTGGAACGAGAAGGACGTGGGACAATCAGCGGGACCAGGTAAGATGCCGGGCGGCGGAACACAAGATGCCGGCCGGCATCTTACCGGTCCCGCTGGCACCCGACGCTGGAGAGGGAGATCGACGGACGACGCTGGACGGAGGACGACGCTGGAATACGAAAACGACGCTGGATGAGCACAGGGGGACCAGGTAAGTATGGATGGGAAAAATCTCGGGGTTAACCATCCTAGCCGTTTTTTTTTGCCCGAACGAAGGTCGGGCTTAACGGCTAGGTGGTTAACGTGGAGTAAACCCTGGAAATTACTTTCAAGTCTCAGCTAATAATGTACAGTTCACGGGACATTAAGTTGCAAATATAAGTAAAAAATAAAGAATAAGCTTCAACTGACAATTTTTTTAGCAATAGTAATGAAATGAATGATAATACCAATGGATACAAAAATACAGACAGTGAAAACTTAAGTGCCCCGTTGCATTGCTGGTAAGTTACGCAATTAAGATTTTAAATGTTTTTATGTAGATGTTATTGATGTTATTGCATTTTATATTGATGCTTTATTTTTTTATTTTTTTTTATATTCAGTCAGCTAATTGTAAGTTCTGCAATGTTTTTCCTATAAATAGTTTCTTCACGCTTTGGATACAAGTTTCTTTAACCTTGTAATTGGTAACTGCATTTGTGATTCATTTTGGAAAAGTTGCAAGTTTCAAGGGGATTTTGCAATTCCTAAAGAGCGCACACATAAATATTGCTTGGGTTGGATCCAGAACTCTAGAGTAGAAAGCGGAGGAGGCTGCCTGTAGAGTGCGTGGGAGCAGGACATAAAGGACTGTTTTTGTAAAAAGACAATACATTCTGGTTTCATATGTGGATAACCTTGTACACTGCACGCCATGTATTGTCTAAGCTGCTAAGCAGCCCAG
Organism: Pyxicephalus adspersus; assembly: GCF_032062135.1. Classification (NCBI taxonomy): domain Eukaryota; kingdom Metazoa; phylum Chordata; class Amphibia; order Anura; family Pyxicephalidae; genus Pyxicephalus; species Pyxicephalus adspersus. Next base: position 67,223,628 of record NC_092860.1, read on the forward strand.
GTTGGAATCCTTATTTTTAGTGAGCCATCCTACACTGTTTTCTCAGGCTTAATATCCAGTAAAATTTTGGTGGAAATATCATTATGTTTATGTAAACCAAAGCTCTATGTATTATTATATTTGACAACTGATCTCGCTGTATTAACTTGTTATAGGCAAGTAGTTAAGTATTAAATCTGAACATTTTTTTAGACCAAGATCCTGCCAGTAACAACACTTTTTGTGCTGGCTAAGAATGCTAAGTCACTACCTAGCAGAAGTGCTTTCAGAAGAAGCTGTCTTCCTGGCATGGGAGTTGCTTCTGTTGGCTTTTGAGGTGGCTGCCAATGTGGTCTAACTTATAGATGTAACTTAGCGACTTCAGTGACTTAGCATTGTCAGTTGGGAAATGATTTCATACATACATACATAAATAATATTTAAAGTCTAACTATGCTAAATCTGGTAAAGTATTAGATCCACTATCGTTTTTGTTTTTGTTTTTTAGTGTCTCCTCCTAATTTTAATCACTTTCCAGGTAAATAGATGGTATTGCTGTGAAATTGTCTTCCCTGTCTTTCCCCTTCTATGTAGACCAGCTAGGGAGGCAGAGAGAGAATAGCGACATGACAGAACATCTAATCCTTTCCCACATTATTCTTAAACAGATAAACGGGCATACGTTTTACTAAGGTTTTTGAGGACCCTTTACATTGCTTTTTTATAATATATATATATATATATATAATTTGTGACATTGTACACTTGTTATCCAACCATTATTAGCCGGTTATTTGAAATGAAAACTAGTAGGTTTTGTATGAGGAAGGGAACCTAGTGCAACATAAACGCAAATAACCTAAAGCAAACCGTAATTGCAGTTTACATAATTTTTTTTTCCTGTCTGCCACAGATCCCCAGTTTGTCTGCATAAAAATATCTACAAGCACTTTACATATGCTCTCTTTTATCTATAGTTGTTTCTTTGGCTCTTGTTGGTAGGTATAGGTGCACCCTACAGAGGCATGACAACCTGTCCCATGGCTCCTATGCAGAAGGCCTTGGCATGCAGATCTAGCATCTATCCACAGCAGCCCAATAGAGAATGAATGACTGAACTGCTCACTGCCTCCTACTGTGAAATCTTTATAAACAAGCTCTGCAGTGTGAGCAGCTGAGTGGCTGCAAGGCGCAAGCCGCTAGGTGCTTTTTCCCGCCACCGGAATGAGCCTGTGTAGAGTTTGAGCTGACAAAGCTGCTACATATAACATCCTATGCTTCTGAATAAAGATTGAGCAGCATACTACGTGGCCTGGAAGGTTTGTTTGCCCCTTTGAAACACTGTGTTAGTACAACCTGATCATAAATTACAGAAAGGTTGTTGTTTATTACAATTAAACATTTAATCCCAGTTAAATTTGGAAGTTCTTTCTAATGCAGTCTGTATTCAAAAAATAAAGTTGGAGAGGTTTGTCTTTCTTCCTTTCTGGAAATGTATAAAAAGTGACTGTAAGGTTTAGTAAATCAGCCCCATTGTGTTTCAGAAAGGGAATGCTCTTTCTCTTTTCCCTGAGGATACATTGCTCCCCACACATCATTTGCAGTATGTCTTGGCGCAGGCACACCCAGCTGAAGCAGCATCTGTTGTAACTCCTTACATGCCTCACTTTCATTAGCCATATTCGAAACAGACTTTGGCAGTATGTTTTCTGCCAGCCATCACTAAATAAATCTCTATTTCAGAGCCAAGCCAACTTTGTCTGCAGAAAGACCATGAAAGTTCAAGGGACAGCATAACAATGGGATATAAAGAAAGATATCTCTTAACCTTACAAAAACCCTGTAAATTGATTGCATGTGCAACTTCTTACTTTTAACATCAAAAACAAAACACCCTACAAATCATCTCTTCTCTGAACGTGTAAAGTGCCTGCATCTCTTAGATCTTTGTTTGATGTTTAAGGAAATATTTGATCAGGAAAATTTTCAGCATAGGATTGCCAGGTTTCCTGTTTCTCCATAGGAAAAGCGATTAGTAAACTTGTGATGAGTAAAAAATATTCAGGTGTGTCATAGGTATGATGCCAACTTTAATGTATCTAAACATACCTTTTTTTCTATAAGCCATGTGAACCACTGAACTTAGGCTAAAAATATATGCATATCTTAAAATCCTATGTGACAGGTGGACTACAAACTTACAATTTATATTTGGATTCTGGGGACCCAGCATGTTAAAAACATTTTTTGAAAAAAGTGTTGCCCATACTAGTTTTCTTTTTTGATAACAGGTTCTATTTAAAGAAATGTTCAAAAGTATATATTTTTTTACTATAAGGTTATAGGGAATTGGCTGCAATTTGAAGAAACTTTTCAAATATGTGCGTTGGTGTAAAGCATATACTGGTAAAATATAAGATAAGATAAAATATATCGTTCTGTTGAAAGCTATGAGCATCAGTTCTAATTGTCCACCTTAGATTTTTTTTTATAACAAAACATTTATTATATGTATGAAAGCAGACCTCTTGCTATGCTATGCCATCCAGTCCTGACCTCCTTCTCCACCCACAGCTCTCCCTCCCTGTGTTTTCTCCTGTGATTGATTGGTGCTGATGTCAAAGATACAGATCAGGTCCACCACCACAAAATACAGATCAGGGACCCCACCCCACTGCCATATCAGACCCCTGCATAGTATCATCAACCCTAATCTGTGTTGTCACCCTCATCCACCTTGTTATCCTAATCTGTGTTTTTGCCCCCATCTGTGGTGCCCAGTGACCCTAATCCTTTCCATTCAGATTCTGACATAAGCAGTGGTGGTACTGGAGAGTGAGAAAAAAAAAACAAAAAACCTTGTGACCAACCACTCCCACTGTTCTGATTGGTCAGCAAGTTTAGTGTTTTTTTCCTCTTTGACTGATGTTCCTTCAGCAAAAAAATAAACAAACCCACCTGTGCAATGCACCTTGAGCTGCGGATGCCTTCTCTTAGCTCTCTCCATAACATAGACCCTTGGGTGACTTCAGCATTTATGTTCATGAATTATAATATTAATATTATTAATAATAATATTAATAATAGTAAACAGTATATAGCACCAACATATTACGCAGTGCTGTACATTAAATAAGGTTTGCAAATGATAGAGGGATACAGACAGTGACACAGGAGGAGGAGAGGACCTTGCCCAGAAGGGTTCACATCTAACGAAACACAACTCTTTCCATTGCTGAATTTTGCTTTTACATGTAGTTGTAAATTACAATCTTTTCTCTAGAAAGTATATTAAAATGATGGTATAAATATATACAATACATGACATAGTCTACTTAAAATTCTTCATACCACCCTCACTGAAGTTGGTCATCATGGCTATTGTTTACATGCTTCACATTTAAATGTTCAATTTGAATCATCTGAAACATATGAAGGTGAGCTACTAAAATGAAAAATTAAGTCAACCTGTATTTTTTTCAACATCCAACTTTGTAGGGAAAAAAACATTCACATGCTTTAATGCTAAACACCTCTAGAAAGACATAAAAAAAATCTTTATCTAAAAATAATGCATTGTGGATGGTGGACCTCCTTAGATCTGTCAGTTTAACATGGTACATCACTCAGGTGCAGACTTGTATCTTTAACATTTAGTATGCCTTAAATTCAAGTTATATCCTCCAGATTAAAGGTTCTCTGTTTCAGTAAGCTAAAGTGACTGTCTATGTAGCCCACTTATAATTGGAGATTTCCAACTTGCTACAGTGTTGCAGTACAGCCAGGGGGTGGCCCTATTGCTTAGCAATGGTGTTCAAGTTATACCACACATTCCTGACAGCAGAGGGGTTTTATGTGGTGGGCCCCTGAGGGCCACATAGAGCAAAAGACACGGTCACAGTTGTGAACCTTTGCAAATGATGAGCTTATCAACCTACTTCTATTTCCACCGTGCAATACAGGGTAGGAATGAGGAAAAGATCTGTAAATCTGTAAAATAAAATTTCCCACCATGCCAGAGGAAAACTTTAAAAATTTAAGAGGACAGACATAGATTATGTTTTGACTTTTTTTCTATATTATGTCATTTTTCAGTTACAATATATATCATTGTCCCTCCCATACACATTTTCTGACTATCCTATAGTATACCTTGCCTATTTCTTAATGCTTTCTCCTACATCACTCTCTCCCTGGCTTCTGTTTCTCTCCCCTCTCTTTCTCCTTCTCTTTCTTCCTCCTTTCTTGTCTTACCCTGTGTTCTCCCCCTCTCTCTGCTGAAGCTAAGCTCATTGATATGCAGGAGGCTTTGCTGAGCAAGGTACTTTTCTCCCTTGGCCGATATGATGTGGAAGCAGAGAAGGAGGTGATAGAGGAGCAGTGACGGAAGTGAAGCAATATCTGAATTTTAAGCAGCTTAACCCCATGTTTTCAATAACTGATTACATACACCGAACATTATTGCGCCATTTCAGTAGATATCTCAAGGGCATTGTAGCAACTTTTGACTTGATCATGTCTTCTCTCTTATAATAGTGTTGCTATTTCTCTCTCCTTTTTTGCTGTGGTCTATTTTATTAATACATAAAGTAAGGTGAATCAGAATAGAAAAATTGAAATAGCTAATTCTCTTGAATAAATTAATGCAGGTTTAGTTGTTTTATGTCATGCAAAAATTAATTGTGATTTCTAAACTGTAATACTTCTCACACTTTGGACTGATATGCTTAAAACAGCTTGAACTGCATGCCGGGGTAGTAGGTCACACAGTTATCAAAGACATTTAAGTACTGATGTGTTCATTTATACACATTAAAACAGAACACAACAATACTTAAAAAAAAAAGTACTAAAATTCTAGTTGGCTTAAAAACCGGAGTCACCTACACCTTTGCCCTGTCTAATTTATCATTTAACCTTCACTCATTGCTACACATCTTTCTTTGTTCATTGCAATGGTTATTTAAAAATGAACTAAACAAAACAAACATACCACACTGATCCAGCAAAGACTTTGTGATTTCCAAGACATACATTTTGAAAGTGACTAACCTAGACCTTAAAACCTATACCTTTAGATCTTTTACATGACTACTATGCAAAGTCTTGGGTGTCTGTTTATATCTTATATATAGTATATATATTGTAGTATTGCATTTTTTTAACCCATTTTGAATAGAACTTGAACATAATGTGTGTACATAAATCATACCTACAATCCTTTTTCAAGGCAGTGCAACACAACATACAAAGTTTTTACATTTGTGCATTGTGATGTGCTATAGTACAAGTGTATGTTTTTAATTGTATATATTCCTTGAAGTTTTGGTTCACAAAACCAAAGATGGAGCAGTATGTGGTCTACAGCATTCCTATCTATGGGTGAGGTAAAGATCTGATGAACGTTGTGGTCTTACATAGTTGCATAGTTACATAGTAGGTTAGATTGAAATAAGACATAAGTCCATCAAGTTCAACCACTAGGGAAATAAACATATTCCAGATATAAAACCCTAAAATACATAGTTGGTCCAGAGGAAGGAAAAAAAAAACCCTGGTAAAATTTGCTTCAACACGGGAAAAAATTTCCTTCCCGATTCCTTGAGGCAATCGGATGTTCCCTGGATCAACAGTCTCTGTTATGTTTACTTAAAATCCCTAATACCCAGTTATATTCTGTGCTTCTAGAAAAACATTCAGCTTTTTCCCAAAGCAATCTATAGTAGTTGCTGAAACTTCTTCCTGAGGGAGCCGATTCCACATTTTCACAGACCTTAAAGTGAAGAATCCCTTCCTTATCCAGAGATTAAACTTCTTTTCCTCCAGTCGCAAAGAGTGCCCTCTTGTCTTTGTAATGATCTCAAAGTGAATAATTGGGAAGAGAGTTCTCTATATGGACCATTTAAATATATATACATGGTGATCATATCCCTCCTTTCAATGTCTCTTCTCAAGGGAGAATTGATTCAGTTCAGCTAATCCCTCCTCATAGCTGAGCTCCTCCATTCCTTTTATTAGTTTAGTTGCCCTTCTCTGCACTCTCTCCAATTCCACAATGTTCTTTTTGTGAACTTCCTATTTTAATACAAGAAAGTACTTTACTATCTTTAGATATTGCAGTTTGGCATTGTATGCTGTATTTAAGTCTATCATCTACCATAACCTCCAGATCCTTTTCCATTTCGGACTCCCCCAAATGTATTGCCCCTAGACAGTATAAAGCCTGCATGTTGTTAGCCCCCAAGTGAAAACCTTTACATTTATCTATATTAAATGTCATTTGCCACTTGGCTGCCCAATCAAACATTACATCCAGGTCTGCCTGTAGATTATAGACATCCTGTATAAACTTAATTCCATTACATAGTTTGGTGTTATCTGCAAACACAGAAATGGTACTTTTAATCCCAAACTCTATAAAATTTATTAAGATATTAAACAGTATTGGGCCCAACACTGAACTCCAGGGTACACCACTAATAACCTTAGAACATTCAGAGTATGAATCATTTATTACAACTTTCTGGATGCAGTCTTTAATCCAGTTCTCCATCCATTTACAGATTGACTTTTCTAAACCTATTGACCCTAACTTGCATATTAAGGGTCGGTGGGGTACGGGGTCAAATGCTTTAGCGAAGTCCAAGTATACTATATCAACTGCTATTCCCCTGTCTACCTGTTTACTTACTTCTTCATCAAAAGAGAATAAATTTGTTTGACAACTACGGTCTTTCTTGAAGCCATGCTGACTATCACTTATATTATTATTTTCTAGTAGAAACTCCCCTATGTGGTTCTTTATCAAACTCTCAAGGACCTTTCCAACTATGGACGACTAACCGTTCTGTAGTTACCTGGTAATGACTTTGCTACCTTTTTGAAGATAGGAACCACATTGGCCTAAAGCTAATCCATCGGTACCATGCCAGTCACTAAAGAGTCCCTAAAAGCTAGAAACAATGGCTTTGAAATAACCAAGCTCAGCTCTTTGAGAACACGTGGATGTCTTAAAATGGAGTAGTTTAGTAACCATGAGCCAATGTCAAAAAATAGTTAGATAAAAATCCCTTTTTTGCTTATAATGGAAATTGGGAATGTTGAGAGCAGGCAGTGGTCAACTTTTAGATTAAAGTTGAAAGCACTTTTAATATTTTTTTGCAAAAACCTTATCATGAGGTTATCATTCTGCCAATGATAATAGCTCTAGCCTGTGGTTTTGGTACTAGAACAAATCATCCATCTGTGGGCTTTGGTTTTCTATGCTACAGTTTTACTTTCACAGGTGTCATCCTCACCCACAAGTGTAAAATAGGTGGCAAACTAATGTCTCCCACTGTAAGCATTCTCCTTATTAGCACATGCATACTGCAGTACAGATGTCTTTTTTCTAATTCTCTATTTCCCATTCTGGTCAGAGCCAGTTTTTTTCACAGTTCACATTTAATTATTGTTTAATAGAGACCTATCCTTAATATATGCCTGGAGTTCATCTTTAAAAAAGCAGTAACCCTAATATTAAGTTTGCAATTACTGTCCACTGCTAAAATTAAGTCATTCACAAAGAGTATTCTGTAGTGGAACTTACTATTGTATTTAGCTTTTAAACCAAAAGATGGCAAAGCAACGGAATGGCAATATTTTGTCTTACTGGAGCCCGAGAATTTTGGGAGGTAGACAGAGAGTGCGTGGTATGAAAGTTACCTGCCCAACTTCCTCGAAAAGCAGTTGAGAAAAATTCTTACATGACCCCCAATATCAAGTTTGAGGTCATTGACCATTCATTAAAAATACCTAGACCACATGACTGCTATGTACAGAGAGTCTTTACCAAAATGTGTTTTATATATATATATATATATATATATATATATATATATACAGTTGACAATCGAAAATCCAACCATCGAGAATTCCGATCCTTCAGCTTCCCAGCATGCATTTCAAATTGTATTTTCAATACAGGGACTGCGCTGTCCTGCAGAAACACTTGCAAGATGTCCCTGCTGCTTGCTTAACCTGGAGCTGTGCCAGATGTCTGCATTGCTGCGAGAGGAAGGCTGGCCTGTGTGTGGAGGTAAGTATAAAAAAACCTGGAATTTTCTAAAATCCGGCACACCTCAGGCCGAGAGGTTGGTGGATTTTTGATTGTCAACTGTATATATATATATATATATATATATATATATATATAATCTGATATACAGGTATATTGCTCATGAAAACGTCAAACAGTCTAAAAATAATTACGTAGTATTGTATGCCAAAGATGGGCATAAAAGAACGCTTGAAACATAGTTATGAGCTAAGTACAGAATTGTAAATACTATTCTAAATAATGTTGTGGTAGTCCTGTTGGATTTATTTAAAAGGGTCAAGAGGTAGCAAACAAATACAATATTGCACTGTAGAAACAAATGCATTATCACACTGCAAGGCAATGCATATTGCATACAGAGGTGCATTGCATGGCACCCCAATTCACCTTTTTAACACAGCTGTATTGCAGCATAGGGCACAGCAACAGACTGACATGTATTGCAATAAACTGAGCAGATAGAAAAATATTTTTGGTAGAGTTTGGTGCACGTTGATGCACATGTCAAAGAATTTGCACTAATGCAGTAGGACCTTGTGAACCCAACCCTGTAAGTGACCCATTCTGGACCCATCGATTTACCGCTGACTAATACATAGTAATGTAATGCATGCTTATTTTTTTTACAATAGCAAAAAATGTAAGATATTTTTCCAGTCTTAAAGTGTGATTTAAAACAGAGAGAGGTGAAAGAGGTGAAAAGGGGAGGTAGGATGGGGGCAGATAGAAGGCCAGTCCCACTGTACAAGAAAAAAATCACAGAGGTGGTTGGTCTTTAAGATAGGAAGTTCACTCACAAAGCCAAAGTTTCATTCTGAATTATTGTACAATGTGGACGATATATTTCACACCAAGATTAAATTAACAGTATACATTCCTATTGTATGTAGATTGCATTTGTGACTATTGCTAGTTAATAAACAACAAAACCCTGTCTCCGCTAAGACAATAATAAAATGGCAAAAAAACAAAAATGCCAAAGTATAAATTTGTAAGTGAAATATTCACTGTACTTTCTGCTCACTTATGAAGCAAGATCATCTCACACTAAGGGAAGAATGGAGTAATAAATGATAGTTCTTGCTGTTCGGGGAACGTGATTTCTGTGCCAGGTTTGATAAATGGTTGGAAGTCGGTCGTTGTCATAGGAACAGGACACAACTTTGGTTAAACACTTCCGCCCTTCAGGATTTAGGATAGCGCCAAACATTTTTCCTTGGAGAGGATGTCTTCAGCTGAAAGATATGCTTAAATAAAATATCCTGACTGTACTGTAACCTTTGAGTTACCGGAATTCCTTTATTAAATATAAAGTTCTTTGTTTTACTGTAGTGTTAGTCCGCCTGTTGTTAGTGTATAAACGGTGCACTTGGATATTTAAAATGAACATAGCTTCCTTTTATTTAGAAAGCAAACAAGCACTCTGCAAAGTAAACATTTATTTTACTAAGTAATGCGGAAATTTAGGAGCACAAGCATGAAATGATTTTTAACATTAGGGAGCGAATGTCTTTATGCTATTTTCTCTTGGGCCCAAATGTCCTTGGAGTTTCTTCTCAACTGAGTGAATGTTGTAATAAAATCAAAGATAAAATAAGTTTTTCAGTTACATCACAAAGAAGAGAAATTACCCAAAGAGCATAGGGCAGATGTAACATTCTTTATACATTTAAACAGAGAAGAAGGTGAAACCTTCTTCGGACTGTAAGGTGAAAGTAACACCCTAAAAACATTTAGTCTTTGGAAAAAGCAGCCAAAGAATATTAATTGTAAAGATCAAACAGCCTAAGAACACTTGATTCTTTTAGTGGAAGATAAGCTTCCAATAGACTTCAATAGGGTTTGTCTCAAACCTCGGGTTTGGTGAACTTACAAGAACTGCAGCATTTGAGAGATTGAGTAATTTTGATTAATATTGTCTAACTTGGGTACTATGTTGGATAAATATTTATTATGTTTATTTTACATGTCCATAAAAATATGGTATAGCATGGTATATATCTACTTATAATTATAGTAATTTTTTTCATAAATGTATTACTATTTAAATATATAAAGTTGGATGTATGTATGTATGTATGTGTGTTTGTTCCACCTTCACTCGAAAACGCATGGAGACATTTCACCACCCGCAATAAACGAAAATCTGCAATATACAGGCACCACCCCCTTTTTGTTTACTATTATATGTGTTATATTACTTGTAAATACAGTACTGTACTCTAATAAAGCCAGTACTTACCCATTAGGATACGTGACTTGAGTCAAGAGGATGATGATGAGCATTTACCGTTCTTCAGAAGGCATCTCTTCATCGGGTGCTTCAGGGTGTTGTGTGTCTTCTTGTGGGATTGCGTCTGAAGTCTTCTTTGCAGGTTGAAAAAACATTGTGATGGGCAATTGCTGGTGTTGCTTCTTCATAGTGGTGGGGATTGTATGATTGGATTGCAACATCAATTGCATTCTTAAATTCCAACGAGTGAACCATAGAGGGATCCCATGCTTCAGCTATTCCCTGTAGTTCTTTTGCAGCTTTTGCCATTTTTGCAAGTCTTTCCAACGAGAGGCCTTCATCATCATCCTGCTGCAGTGGATCACCTTGTTCCTCTTCTTCCTCGCTTGCAGAGTTTGCTCAGCCAAATCCTCATCTGTCAGTGGGTCAGAATGGGCATCGATGAGCTCATTCACGTTGTCTTGTGTCATGTCATTGAATCCTTCTCCTCCTAAAATCTTCGCCAGCTTGACCACCTTATCAATTGCTGAACTTCTTCTGGAGCGAAGCCCCTGTAATAATGGACGCATTCTGGCCACAGCTTCTTCCAACATGCGTTTAACGTTTCGGGTTTCATGTCCTATAGAAACTTGAAGACACTTGAAGACACGTTTCAATGGTAAATTTACGCCAAAACTTCTTAACAGAAAAAGGTATGTGGGAATCCATGGCCTCAACGAGGTGCTGTATAGTGTTACGAGTATAAAGCGCATTAAAGGTGCAGGTGATGCCTTGATCCAATGGTTAAATGAGGGATGTTGTGTTTGTTTGCAGGAACCTTAGTTTGTAATCCCTCATAGGGTAAATCTAGTGGGTGGCTGCTAGCATTGTCCATTGTAAGGAAGACTTTGAAAGCCAGGCATTTTTTTGCTGAGGTACATTTTGGCTTGAGAAGTGAAAAATTGGTGGAACCAGTCGGATACAAGAGTTTTTGTGATCCAGGCCATAGAGTTGTGCATCCAGTGAACTGGCAGCAGGTTTTTCTTTTTTCTTTTCAGGGCCCTGGGGTTAGCAGATTTATATGTTAATGATGGCTTTATCAGGAACCCAGCAGCATTGCCACACATTATAAAGGTCACTTGATATTTCTGAGCTTTGAATCCGGGGGCTTGGGCTTCCTCCTTCATTATAAAAGTCCTGGATAGCATCTTCTTCCAGAACAATCCAGTTTCATCCATGTTGAAAACTTGGTCTAGCTAATACTCTCCTCTGTGATATGATATTCCTCGCCTTGAATACCTCAGGGTACTTCTTGGCTGCTTCTACATCTGCTAATGGTGCTTCTCCATGCAGCAGTACACTCCTAAGCTGGAATCTCATTTGAAATCTATAAAACCAGCCTTTGCTGGCTTTAAATGCAATGGGCTCTTCTGGTGCTGTTGATGATCCTAGTTGGGGGTCGTCCTGGTTGTCTATTTGGGCACATGCTTCTCTGGCAAATTGCCCATGGAGTTGCCTGGCCTTCTCGATGATGACATTGGAGTCCAGTGGAATGTTCTTCTTCCTGCAGTCAGTAATCCAAAGAGCCAGTGCCGATTCCATGCTCAATCACTTTTTTAGTAGACTCATTCAGGCAGTAATGGCGGGCAACAGCAGCATAACTTTTACCTTCTTAAAGCATGTCTAGCAACATAACCTTCAATGCTTAGGTTCCTTGCCAGATGCTTTAGAAGGTGCGGTGACATAATAGGGCACAAAAACACAGTACAGCAATGCGTAAAAAATGGAAAATTCTGCTTCCCCTTCCCCAACTGCATGTGATTGGTTGCTGGCCACTCTCGTAGTGCAGCCAATCAGAATGCCCCATTCATTGGCCAGACTGGTTCCTCCTCTCATCGATGAATGAACTGCGATATAGAGGGGGTGTACTGTATTTGGATGTATGTATGTATGTCTGTATGTCATCAGTAGTAAACGCATGGAGACATTTCAACCAAACTTGCTATGTTCCACCATCACTCAGAAGTGCATCGACACATTGCAACCAAACTTGCTAGACATATGACTCAGACTAATGTGAGTGCACCTCTGATCTTTGTACAGCGCTGTGCTATATGTCAGAGTTATATTTGGATGTATGTATGTAAGTATGTGTTATATATATATATATATATATATATATATATAGATGTGTGTATGTGATCGCTAGGAAACGCATAGACATTTCTACTAAACTTGCTATGTTCCCCCATCACTCGGAAATGCATTTACACATTTCAACAATGAGACCTTTTATTATAATGTATTAGTATTATATAAGGTTGCAATATATAAATACCCAGGCAAAGCCGGGTAATCAGCTAGTTTGTTTTTTATAAAAAGAAGCATTCTCATCATCTAAAAGTCACAAATGGTATTGCTAATTGCATAAGCCTCTTAGTAGTAAAGCCATTTTACATGCCAAAAAAGTGGTGTTCATTTTTTTTTACATGTTTGTTCAGTAATAATTTAACAATGACTAAAACATTTTTATTGATTACATTTCCCTAAAAAATGGATCAGATTCCAGTAATTTCATCCATACATACTATAATGTTCTCTGTGGCTGGGTAATAAAAACTGAAGTATAAGAAAAAGGAGCAAAATCCTGGTATCTTCATAGATCACTAAATGTGGCTTATAGTAATACATAGTGTAAATATTTAGATGTTTATATTGTAGAATTGTTAATATGCACTGTTTATTTGTCATTGCAGAGTGCGGCAGCTGCTCCCAGTCCAGTTATGGGTAACATGCCCCCAAATGATGGAATGCCAGGTGGACCCATGCCACCAGGTTTCTTTCAGGTAGTACTTTTACATTTACTATATTCAGATATCTATACGCTACTGTGAAGAATGTAAGAACAAAACAATTTCATTACTTTTTGAAGGAATTTCAATATTATGAACAATAGTTGCCAGCATGGATCATTAAGTTTCCAAATATCCTAACGTGTGCACAGCATACTTGTTGATTATGGCACAGACTTGCTTGCAGGTGCAGGAGTAACATTGTCTGGGTGCATGAGTAACATTGTCTGTGGTGGCTGACCTTGCATTTGATGGTGCTGAATAACAAGCCAGACTGTTCTGCTCATGTTCCATGCAGTGTAGGAATCAGGGAAAAGAAGTATTTTTACAAGGTGGAGTACAACTCATGGGGTCTGCTCCTAGACATAGATGCTCAAGCTCTGTATTCCATTTAGTGCACAGAAGGAAAGCATGGAATTTACATTTACACAGCCAGGAATATACAGGACAGAAAACCATACCAAATATTAGGACAAAAGCAGGAATAATTTACACAATAATTACCTAATGCAGCAAATTGTGCTAACAGAACAGAAAAATGTCAAGAATATACCATATAATAATAACAATTGCTTCTTTTAGCAATGAAATGAAATCACCTAAGGGATTTTTTTTTTTACGTTGCCCAGCCTATAAACAGACAATTGACAGGTGCCACTAACCACTTGCTTGTTTACTGCCTAATTTTTTGAAAGTAAAACCTTCTTAGTGAATCCTACAAGCTTATCTTCAGAGAGACTCTCTGGCTGCTGCATTAGACTCTGTGCTAGCAATCAATAAGGGGGAAACATTTTCTGCGTGGTATAACATGGCATATATTTGTTTATTAATATAAAAAGTGTAAATACGTAAATATTTTTATAGATACAATATATTTTGGCATTTCCTAATCAGTATTCTTCTTGCAATAGTTACCCATCCCTTTTGTTACCCTTGGGTTTAACCACTAAAAGAAGTATAGGATGTTCACTTAGGAAAGTGAATTATGCCCTTGAGAGAGATATTTTACCTACCTTAGTAAATGTGCAGATGGTCCAACTGTACCAATTTGTCTGGTATGGTATCAATTTTCAAATTTTTGTCTGCTCTCATTTCTTTTCTTTCTCTTACATCAGAAATACCCCTGCCCCTTCTGTTCTTTGGACTCATGTGCTTTAAACATCTATGCAGTTAATTGCCATAGTGGCTGGACAATTAGAAAAAAAAAGGTGCAAGGTCCATTTAAAGTATTACGTGATTAAATTGGGGTGTTAGGGCCTTGCTAGGTTCAGGTAGCTTTTAAAGTGTACCTCACACCAGATATATGATTTCATTTTAAATGAATACATGACCTTTATTTGCAATAAAAAAAATATCCAAAGATACTGGGGTAAAATAAAACTTAAAAAATAAACAAAATGTCCCCTCTTCTACATACAGCAGGGTAGTTTCAGGACTTTTCTGGTGCCTTCCCGTTATAAAAAGAGCTATTCACAGTTGCCTTTGCTTGACATAAAGAGTAATAGAAAACCATAATATTAAACACACAAAAGTCCTTCTTCTGTTTTTGGTAGAATGTGTCAAGTTTTGATGCCCACTTTGTCTTGTTTGTTCTCCATGTTCTAGTTAGGAGATTGCCACCATTCATTGCATTACAATGAAAAGATAACCACTTTTCTCAATGTTTAATTCTCTGTAGGAACGAAGACACCTTTTTTTCTTAAAAGTAGATATTATCATGATAATTAACAAATGTTGCTTTCAATTTTAAATCTGCAGCTTTTATTATTAAAAAAATAGTGATTTTGCTTTAAAGGTTTTTGTTTAGTACATTTTTTATGAGCTGATGAGTTATTTCCCACTTGTGCTTCAGTGTTTTTGCCATGTCACACACCTGTATGACAGAGACTTTAAGTAGTTGTGCAGCATTGACATGCCAAAAAACATTAAAAAAATTATTTCATTTGTTTCTGATATGCAGTGATTTAGCAAATGAATTCTCATTTTGTATGGTTTAGGTCTACTTTAAGTAAGGTATCTCTGTAAATATTATACTTGATTATGCCAAGATCACTTTTGGTAATTCTTGTGAAGCATCAGGGTGTTTATCACCTTTCTTTTACACACTAAGGTCTTGCTGTGTTCTTTTTGTAAGAAGGCTCACATTGCTCAAATGCTGTTTGACAGGCTCCAAGACAGCTGTATTAAGCTGTATTTTTTCCTCAGCAAGTGAAGCATTTAAACACTGGCCATGTAGTCTAAATCAAGCAGTGCTAAGCCCTCTTGTATCCCAAAGGGTATATATCAGTGAGCAGGAGACCTCTCCAAACAGGATTATCAGACTGTTCTTGTCTGAGCTTCGCAAGCACAGGGACAGAAGGCTTATAGATAGAAGGCATTTTACTGTGTGCTCTCTGCTTACTGCCAATTCATTTTGTTGCTGCAACATAAAGGAAGGTTTAATGAGAGCAGACACATGTTAAATACTAGTTCTAGAATGTAGGACCTCTATATTATTATTTTAGTCCATTGTTCTACTCATTTCAATTTGTCTTATGAGGTTTTTAAGCAGCAGTGAATTGTAATACCAATAAAGCTATAGACAAAATTGTTGCCAGTAAGGTATACTCGTATGAACATGACAGCAGGTCTATTTGATTTATCTTTACTTTATAGAATATTTTTACAGTGAGCTGTAAAAGTATATCACTGTGCTAATAAATCTGTTGAAGTACATACCATTTAAAAAATACTGGCCACACAAGATTTCTTTCGTAAAGGATAATTATCATTAAAAAAAACTCAGTTCATCAATTATTGTTAGTGTTGTTTGTAAATGCACATTTCATTTTTCTCCCCCACATTTACTAAACATGACCAGTAAAGAGACAACATTGACATACGCTCTATACCACTGTCAGGGGTGATCACAATGTTAATTTTTTTTTTATAGTTATTCACATAATGATTGTATCCTTAGCAGAAAGAGGGATATTATTTCCCTCAACAAATGGCCATTGGTTCCTAGACGGGGAGTGCAAACCATTTAGACCATGGATAGTTTTAAACTAGGGTGTCAGGGTTTGGAGGTTCCAACCTGATATATTGTTTGTTATTTCTAGGTTAGTATACCATGTGCATCACTTACTAGGCATTTCAGACATATCAGCATCATCCTGGTTTTATGGCTTGCCTTTACTAATGCCTGCTGCCTGTCTGTGACTAGCAATTGGATTTTTAGCAGATGGAATAGTTTGCACACTGTTTTTCTTTGTTACAAAATCCTCAAAAGTTTCATTACCATCTGACAATGAGTTTTCAGCACTGTCAGAACATAAAAGGACATATGCCTCCCCCTTTTTTATCACAAAAGAGGAGAGCAAGCAACTGAATAATCGATGTATCTATTTAGTTTACAATAACCATTATTGGTCCTACATAATCAAGTAACAAATAAAAGTTAATAATGATGTGCATTAAATCAAGATGCCTGATAATTCATTGCCATACCTAATCTGTTAATAATGTAATGTAAGATCATACATAATAAAAAGATATTATTAGAAAACTAGTTTAAAGAAATTAGATAATCGATTTGGTAATTTCAAGGTTTGCAGGAAATTTAATTAATTTTTGCTGGATTATTTACAAATATCATATGATCAAAATTTGCATCTGTATCTTCTACTTTCTTGCTAGCTGTTATGTTGTGAAGCAAGTGTGGGTACTGGGATGTAACTGCATCAAGGGGCAGCTTTTCAAGGGGTGCATGAAAAACGTCTGTCAGTGGTTGTTGAGGAGCTGAAACACAGACTATAGGTACAACCCCAAAAAATGTTATTGCAGAGTCCAAGGTAAGACCTGCAGATGTGGACCAACAAAACCAGAAGAGAGCACAGTATTCTGGACACCATTGTGTGGTGGGGCCTAAGGAGCACAAACAAAATTCTAGATCCAAGTAGAAAGTCAGCACAAGGGTTACACCTTAGTGGGTGGAATAAACCATTTGCTTCTGACTAAATAAACTACAAATATAATGCGCTCTACATGTTTCTTTAATGTAACAGCACAGTACAGCCCCATACCATTAATAAATAGCTGGTTCTACCCACTGATCCAATGTCATATAAGAAGTATAGCAATTATTGGGCGGCTCAGGCAAACAGGAGGAAATTATTTGACCTTCTTATCCATTTTTCTGTCTGGCTGTATCTATAGGCAAATCAGCCTAATATAATCCTGGGTTGTGGCATCTTGTATTTATTAATGCTTAACAGAGTGTTGTTCTCTTGAGTGTGACCTCAAGAGGGAGCCCATCACACATGGGCAGTAATGGCATATACCCCTCTTCTTTCCACTTATCATGGCCAAAATGTCTCATGCTATTGTATATTTAAAGACAATTTGTTGTGTCCTAAACTTTCCATTATCCATAAACTTTGTTACTGATATATTTATTTCTGTGCTGACAGAGACAGCACAGGACAATGCAGCTCACAGGTAAGGTTTCTTGTAGCCAGTGTGGGATAAAAGTATAAGGAGCCTAAATCACTTCTTGGCACCAGTACATATGGCCATGGCTACATTAATAAAAATATTCTGCTATACTATATTCGTCTATACTGGACCACAAACTGTCGCCTTGGACCTTGGGGATACTTTCTATCAAAAAGGTGCCTCCTGAAGCTACTTGCTTGCTTTATATTAATTTAATTATTGTAATTTACCATGGAATTCAGTATTTAGTTTATGCCATTTTATGTAGTCTATGTGTGTGCAAGCTGATATATTCCCCTTTACAAGTACTTGGGCCTCTTTTTCCATCTAATTTATTTTTCTCCAGCTCCATTCAGCTGTGCAGCTGGCCATAAATCTCAGCTGTGAACATGGGGGGGTTGCTAGTATTCCCTCACATTTCTCTCTCCCTCTCCCTCCTTCTGTGTACTGAAACCATTCTCTTTAATTGTTAACAGCTTCTGAAGCAGCCAGGAATAAAAGAAGGGCTAGCTCAGAGCACTGTTCTTCATCTGTTGGTGCTGGGTCACATACACAGAGAAATATATTCACTTCAGTTTCAGAGGGTTGTTATGGTCTTGGATCATTGAGAGATCATTGCCCACCCCAGCAATGTATTTTAGTTGAAAACTAGGAGAGCACAATGTTAAAGGTAGGTCCATGGAAATATCCAAATAAACATATGAAATACACATAAGGGAACTATGTTACCTGCCAACAGATATGTATTTTTGTCTATCCAGTCCTAACTCTGAAATATACTTCTCTGTTTGGCAGTGGAGGTGACCTTATTTTTCTCTGCTGAAGTTAAATAACATTTACAGGTCTTGCCCCTCCCCTAGCCTGTGAATAAACAATGAAAGGGGAAGCAATACGCTGATAAGCTAATTTCTCTTGTTTTTGTATCAGCATGCTCCACTGGTTCCTTCTGCTTTTCCCTTCTCCAGTCTGGGATCTGTTGTAATAAAATGCTTGTGACCAATAGCAGGTTATATTTGGGTATTGGTATGCTTAAATATGTAACGCAGAATGGAATGCTGTGCATTTAGGGTCCTCACTTCATTTTTGCCCAGGGCCCAATTTTATGTAAAACTATCCATGACCTTCCATCCTAAAAAACTTAGCCAAGGGGAGATAGTAGGTTTACAATTTATTATTTGTGTTCATGGTACTACCAATGTACAAAATGAGAACAAATAGCTGTTACAATAACACTGTTCTAAGAAAGGGATACAAGAAACAGTGGGAACCCTGCCCAAAAAGTTATTCTGAATATGTTCTCACAGCCATATTCTGGCTTTGCCGCTTCCCTGTCATGTCTTCCTAAAATAAATGGGGGATGAATAGAAGAGACGGTATGGTAGCATGGAACATTTGTTTTCTATATCATATTGTATGGCTACAAACACACATACCATAAAAGGATATCATATTGTAAAACAGCATTAAAGGTGTTTAGCTCTCTCATAATTCTACATTTTTATAGTACATAATACAGTCCTAGCTCAAGGGTGTGCATGACAAAGCAATAGAAGTGTCCACAATTATAGACCATTGTTTTCTATTTTACACATTTACACACTTTTCTGACATGTATATTTTATTTTTTCTGGGTTCATGTTTGGTTTGTTTCTTTTTGTGGTTTAGCAGTAATCATATAAGAAATAGTAAAAGTGTGGTGCTCAGACACAAGATCTGTGATCACGAATGCAATGTGTTGTATGGTAGCATATTTACTAGAGACATCACCAACATTTACTGGAATGAAATGCTGACCCAAATATAGGACAGTCATGTGAACCCTGGTGGCTGTGCATCTGATTGTGCCTGTCCTCTTGATTGGGCAGACCGAAGTAATAAAACTTCTTTGCCTGTTCATTCATTCCACGCAGCCAGTTGTGCCAGCATGGTTCACGGAGTGTGCATACACAATGCAGTGTACATTCGCTGTCCCTACTGCAATATAGAGCCTGTGTTGCTGCAAATTTTTGTTCTAAATTTCTATCTGTTTTAATATGCTGAGGAGGTAGGACATCTCTGCCAAGTTCTGCTCGATCCAGACCATACATATTGCACGTTTCTATTATATCCTATGAAGATTACTTTTTATTCCCCATATACCCGATTTGGAGACTGTTTTTGGACATTTTAGCCATAGAAGACTATGTCCCCAGTCAACACTGGTAGAAAGAAGTATAATTTCCTTTCATACCATTTTTTTGCTTGAATGGTTACCCTTGTTCTATTGTCATTGTTCTTGCCTGCTTGCTGAGCTTGTTGGCACAGCCACTGGATGGAATTTTGCCTTGGTTCCAACCCTTGAGGGTCACAAGCTGTACCCATATTTAACCAATTTTAGTTGCGGTTATACTAAATAAAGAATATAAATACAAAACCACTATACTGTGCAGTGTCAAAAATTAAGTAATAAACATTTGTTATTTGTCTCAGAATTGGACACATACAAGCATTTGCAACATATTTTAATAAATGCAATGTGAACAGTTTGCTTAAATAGATGCCTCCTTATAAAATAAATGGCCATTTTCCATGCTTCCCCACATCATTTATGGCAAGCCAGGAGGATTTTTCTGTTCATTGCATTTAGATCCTTAGTGAGCTCTGTATCTTCCTCTCCAGTTAAGCTGTGATGCCCCTTTCTAACCAGCCTTGTCTTCAAAGCAGATCAGAGGCTGGAAGTTCTTTCTTGTCAAACCTGTCACGTTCCTGTAGGGTTAGAAGGACAGTGAGAGGAGTAGGGGATAAACTATTTTTTCTTTGAAAGCCTTCTCTTGAATGACTCCAAATGCCATAAATAGTTGAGAGAAATAGCTGCAATTCAGATACTATTTCACATGGGGAAACACATGGGACACAGGTAGAGTAAGATTGAAATCTCTCGAATAATGTCACAAAAACCTCCCAACTAATGGGCTCCCTGGTGCTTCTTTCTGTAATGCTATAGCCAGTGCTGTGTGCCTCTCTACTATCTAGTTGTCACCTCCCATCATGCCATTTTTTCAGAACAAGTATAATTTTGTGTAACTAGAAACTAGTTTATTAGAGACCATTAAGGTGTAGAATTGGGGGAACAAGAATACATTTTCATATTTTCCTAAATTCTTAGATCTGACAATATTATGTTTGCATATTATAGATTACGTGCATATATTAGATACATACATACAAAAAACTGTATAACAATTCACTTTGCAGTTCCCAATTCATTTGATGTGTGCAGGTTTCTAATATTCATCCTGATATATATATATGTTCTTATTCGGACATATTGTGGTAAAAAGGTCCAGGTGTAAATGTAAAAAAGTTGACTTTATATTGCTCTTCTGTAATTCTCTGTGCTGCAGGAATGGGATAGGTAGGGACAGTATGTACTACACATGCATGTTACTGTCACTGTAGTTGAGAGTTTCATATGCATTGAAACCCGTCATTGTGCAATTTCCCCCCTTTTGCCTCCCACATTTAACCACTGTGTCCAACTTTGACCCGTAAGGTAGCACCGTTTGGTGGAGGCACAGACACTTCAGGATTGATGCACCGCCAGAACTTCATCTTTCAGAGCTCTTTTCCCTCAGTAAATCTATTGGGAGTCAGGCAGTAGCATTGTTTTCCTGGGAGATAGATTGTGTGCATGACGAGTGGGACAAACATGGGTGGGGTACAAATAGCAGAAATAGTGATTTAAGTACTACTGTTGGTGCTTTGCTGGTGATGAATAACAGTAGTGCCCACCCTGTATTGGTAATGCTGCAGCAAAATCTTTCAGGAATATGGGCAAGTTGCAGACAAATAAAAATTGTGTTATATTTCCTAAAAGTAAAGAGCCTTCTGGCTCCCCTCAAAATCTATCTATGAGACCTATCCTCGTTCCTTGACCCTGGGGATCAGAATGTTTCTCTTCTCCCTGCAGTTTTGAAGCTATCACTGTCACCCATCTCATTTGCTGTTACATCGCTTGGCAAGGCTGGCCAGGCAAGGGGTAGAGCTAAAAGACAGGTAGCCACTCATATTGCTGCCATAGTTCCCAGTTTAGTTAAAAGAAGAAGGGGCTGCTGGACTTTAGTATCATCAAGGTGGATAAAGAGAGGCAAAACACCATGACACATGGGCATGCAGACATAAATGGTACAACCACAAGCAACCCCTCTCCACCACCACCACCACCACCATTGTCCCACATAATACCACTGTGGAATTACTTGGGCTGTTCTGATTACTGCAGATCTTTTCCAAATACATTGGTACCTTGGTATAAGTCCTTAATCTGTTTCAGATCCTTGGACTTATACCAAACTGGACTTATACCCAACAACGTTTTCCTATAGGAAATAAAAGGAAAATGATTAATCTGTTCCCATGAAAAAAATCCTATTGTTATTGGAATATTATACATTGATGGGGCTGTAAAAATACTAAAATACATAAATACAAAAGCAATGAGATGAAATAAATGAAAAGTTAATCTCAGTTTACCTAGCTGAGAAGAGTCGAGTGCCTACTAGGATGGTGCTGAGAAGGGAGGAGGAGATGTTATGTAATTCACAGGGAGATATAGCGCGGGTTGTTCACTGAATGGTAGCAACTGGCGTACTGACGCTCGTGGCCAGTCGTGGCTTTGTCTTGAGAGAGGTAAATAAGTGTAGCGCGCAGTGTTATGAATCATTTTGACCCATACAAGTTCTAGCACAAAGGTTGTATACCAAGCAAAGGTTGTATGCCAAGCAACATTTTTCGTGTCCAAACAGCATTTATACCAAGTTGGACTTATTCCAAAGCGGACTTATACCGAGGTACCACTGTACCATGGTTTAAACAAGCAGGTCACTGTTGCTACATAATACAATTACTTTAGCAAGCATTTGCAAAGCATTCACTGTTTTAAGCATTATTACTTTGTTGCAAAACTTTTCTAAACAAAATCTTAACTGTAGAGGGTTTCTTGTAATAACAACACAAATTGCTCTCACTCAGAGCTGTTTACTCTAATAGCTGTAAGTGGACATTTTCTGTGACTACAGTGATTTAACTTCCCCAGCTAATGCTAAGCATTATGTTCAGGTGCTTGTAGTACTTAATTTTCTGGAATCCTTTCTGTATACTTGGGTTTCTGACAGTTTTGCACCTCTCTGATTTCTTGGACTTGACCAGGCTACTGACCAGGAATTCTGCAATAAAATAAAGCCCTCTTGCAGCATGCTGTCACAATGTTTTTTGTCATTCTTTCATATTCTTTGCAATGGTTTGATACACATTACAACTAGGCAGTGGAGCAATAATGCAGTCCCTAAAAGAAATAAACAAGCATGTATGCTCATCAGGAATTAAAATGGAGCTACACCACATTTAAAAAAAATTTTTTTGATAAGGCAGTTTTTTATTTCAGAAGGGACAGGTGATGTTTGGCCAGGATGTGATGATAACTCACACTTGTGTAGGCACCCAGGAGCTTATTCAGTCCAAGCAGCCACAGGGGAAGCCAGGATGCTCAGGGGATCTGAAATTGCATGCTGAGCTGCAGCTGTTCGCAAATTTTTTGTAGTATATTTTATTCAGTTTACAATGTCTGCCTTATTTTCTGACTGATTGAGATCCAACATCATCTAGTTTGTTAACCACAACAGAACTGTCTCTATGCGGCACGTTTCATTAAGTGGAGTTCAGTTCTTTTAATCAATGAGGTCTAGCATCATTTGTGAGATTTACACAGCTTACATACTTTAGGAAACTATAAACAGCACCCTGTCAGCACTTTACTGAGTTTTCTTTCTGCTGTATTATTTCACCTATGTAGGCTGGAACAAAAGGGCAATACTGATGTAGCTCAAGGCACTTTTCAGGTCTTTGTGCAAGTTAACAATAGTGTGGAGGAGGTTTGTTTTAGGAGTATTTCATTTAAAGTATTGTTTTTCTTTTAAATGTTATGCACTTATTTTTTTGGGTTGTGTCTTGTGATACAACCCCTCTGGTGTAAGGGAGAATTAAAGCGTAACTAAACTCAGAATTTTCACGTTACATAAAAGGGTAGACAACCTTCTGTTTGTTCTGTTTGTTGCTTTCTTTTAGAGTGCAACACCTTTTTCTTAAAAGAAAAAAAAAAAAAAAAAGGATGCAGCACTGCTCCCTAATTCTCAATCACCTAGGTGGTTGAGAATGAATGGGAACGCAAAGCCTCCCAGGATACCTATATCACGCATCCCCGGCTCCTGGGTGCTCCTTCTGCACATGCCCGAGCACCTGGGGCATGCGCAGAAGAAGCCCTTTTGTCAAAAGGGGAAAAAAGCCTGCATGCGCAGTGAGATCAGCAAGTTTTTTCCCAAACTATGTCACCCGATCTCACACCTGCATCGAGTGATTTAGGAAGAAGAACCAGCAAGAGCAGGGGAAAATGGCGTAGCCTGGGGCGCCAGCCCAGGGACAGATACCAGGACGACACGGGACCCGATGGAGGAAACCTCCGGACTGATCAACTGCTCTGCGGGATTGAAGGTAAGTGTATTTTTTTTGTTTTGAGCACTTTTGAGTTTACTTCCTTCTTAAGAAGCTAAAAAGGGACTGTGTTGGAAAATGTTGGAAAGATTAAATCACCATGGGTGTTTTAAAACATAATTGTTTTCACACAATTATTCACACACATAAAGAATCCAAATAAATCATTGACTTTATTTAGCACAATCCAAGTCAAATCCTAAATATCAGTTTGTTTATGTTTAAATCCTATCTTATAGTGCAAGATTTAAAAAACAAAGGTTCCCCCTTATCTTAAAGAATGCCTTCCTTTTGGTGTTTTATATAGAAGCATTTGTGCTTAACAGAACTGGAGAATCTACAGCTGTATCAGCTTAAGCTATGGGTCAGGAGCCAGCACTCATCAAGAGGAGTGAACTTAGAAATAGACTAGAAGCTTGGAGCACTGTGGTTTACAGTCCTGAGGGAATACATTGTGGTATTGGAGAGTTTAGAGAGAAGGTATTTGCATCTCTGTTCTTGAAGTGATCTGTTCTCTGAAGTTAGAAATGGCAAAGGAAAAACACTTCAGTACTTATCTCACATGGTTTGCATTAGAAGAGCACAATATCCTGTTACATGTTTTTCAGTTAAATATATTTTGATATAAATATGAAAACACAACAAAAGATACATAAATCAAAACCATTTAGACAATGACTAAAAGTTAGTACAGAAACTGTTGGTTAAGTTTCTGAGGGTAGATCCTCAGTTTGTATAAAAAAATCATTAGCTTTCTAGGAAAGGTCAGTTTAGCAGGCCATCATTGGAGACTAAAATAGAGTTTATGAATGACCAGTGTCTTTACTAAACACACATAACAAAGCAAACCAGGTCCAACTACAAAAAATTGTAGTTGTTTTATAATGCATATTCAGACTTGTATGTAAAGATAACATTGTCTCAGATAATCATCTGCATAGAAAGATTTTTGTTTATTTTGCTGGAAAATAATTACAACAGATGTCTACTATTTTCATTGTGCTTGAACAATTATGTTGCATCATAAAACATTTAATTATAACCTGTATTTATTACATTTTTATCAAATCAAATCTTATACAGTACCTACCACTTTAAAGCCATGTAATAATGTCTTCTCTGTCTTTACCATAAAGAACACCTTTGGGTTTTCTGCATATAGTTAGGTCCATTAATATTTGGATAGAGACAACTTTTTTCTAATTTTGGTTCTGTACATTACCACAATTAATTTTAAATGGAACAACTCAGATGCAGTTGAACTGCAGACTTTCAGCTTTAATTCAGTGGATTGAACAAAAAGATTGCATAAAAAAGTGAGGAACTAAATCCTTTTTTTTTTTACACAATCATTTCAGTGGCTCAAAGCCTATTTGATGGGCTGGTGTGGACAATTCCTTCGTTAAGTTATTATCAATTAGGCAGATAAAAGGCCTGGAGTTGATTTGAGGGGGGGTTCTTGTATGTGGAAGATTTTGCTGTGAACTGACAACATGCTGTCAAAAGAGCTTTCCATACAGGTGAAACAAGCCATCCTTAAGCTGCAAAAACAGAAAAAACCCATCCGAGAAATTGCTACAATATTAGGAGTGGCAAAATCTACAGTTTGGTACATCATGAGAAAGAAACAAAGCACTGGTGAACTCAGCAATGCCAAAAGACCTGGACGCCCACAGAAGACAACAGTGGTGGATGATCGCAGAATCATTTCCATGGTGAAGAGAAACTCCTTCACAACAGCCAACCAAGTGAACAGCACTCTCCAGGAAGTAGGTGTATCGATATCCAAGTCTACCATAGAGAGAAGACAGATGAAACCAAGATCAACCTTTACCAGAATGATGGCAAGAAAAAAGTATTGAGAAGGCGTGGAACAGCTCATGATCCAAAGCATACCACATCATCTGTAAAACATGGTGGAGGCAGTGTGATGGCTTGGGCGTGCATGGCTGCCAGTGGCACTGGGACACTAGTGTTTATTGATTATGTGGCACAGGACAGAAGCAGCAAAATGAATTCTGAGGTGTTCAGAGACATACTGTCTGCTCAAATCCAGCTAAATGCAGTCAAATTGATTGGGAGGCGTTTCATAATACAGATGGACAATGACCCAATACATACAACCAAAGCAACCCAGGAGTTTATTAAAGCAAAGAAGTGGAATATTCTTGAATGGCCAAGTCAGTCACCTGATTTGAACCCAATTGAGCATGCATTTCACTTGTTGAAGACTAAACTTCGGACAGAAAGGTCCACAAACAAACAGCAACTGGAAGCCGCTGCAGTAAATGTCTGGCAGAGCATTAAAAAGGAGGAAACCCAGCATCTGGTGATGTCCATGAGTTCAAGACTACAGGCTGTCATTGCCAGCAAAGGGTTGTGTACAATATCTACGAACGATCGTGTCGTTACCTCTATGTGCAGTATCGGTGCTATACGATCGTTCATATATATCGTGCAGGAACGTTCGTCGTTCGTTTTCCGACGATAATAATTGGAAGTGTGTACGTAGCTTTACAGTCTTTTTTGCTGTCTGTGACCTTGCTGCAGAGAATCTTCACTTCCTGTGTGGCAGAGTCATTATCAAGAGAACAGTAATTGTGGAGAAAGCTTCCTAAAAGAGAGTCCCAGATAACACAACCCAAAAGTTCTAATACTTTCCCAATTTCTGTTGCACAACTATTGCACTCTAGGGGCTTTCTGCATAAAACAGGGAATCAGACATTCCCTAGTGGGAATTCCCCAGGCCCATGTGTTTCAATGGCAGTAATTGATTCCCACCAGGGAATATTGATAGAATGTCAGATTCACTGTTTTATAAATACAGCCCTAAGATAATATTCTTCCAATCTATAAAAATAGTATATACAATCAATATAGATAGGAATATTGTTAATGATAACATGTATGTACTCTAATACAGTACAGTAATATAGTAATATTATAACAATAATTATATTATGTATGTTTAAAGGAACAAAATTACAGCATACCTATAGCTATTGTTCTTTGTAAGGCATGCTAAACAAAAGCCTGCCATAGTGCAGATGTTTAGCCCTTTTGGTTTGATCACAGCATTAAATTCTCTGATAAAAAAAGCAAGTACAGTCAGTAGTGTATTCCTAATTTTTTTTAATTCATAGATTTAAAAAAGAGCAATAATATAGCAAGGAACAAAAATGATGCAAGAAAATAGCAAAATTAAATAATTTTAACCATGTTGTTTATTTTTGGATAGAATGGGAAAGAGTTAAAACATTGGCCGGATGTTCTTGCTACTGTTTCCAAGTCCTCACTTCCAGTTCTGGAAAATAGTATTCCCTAGAAAGTGATATAAAGGAATACCAACAATTACAAAATAATGACAAGTTAGAAGCTCTGTCTTTTTTTCTGTCTGTACCCCCATAGACATTTCTTTTCACTGGATTCTTTTTTATTTTTATTTTTTCGAAAATGCATTTAACAATTTTTTTTATATACAATTGGCTTTAATTGAATAAAAGGGCGTTTAAAGACCATCCTAATGTCCAAGACCCAAAAGTTCAATTATGAACCATGTATTGTCAAAACCCAAAGGTGAACTGTGCAGTTGTAATTTTGTTTATCTTAATCACCTAGATGGCTTTCATCAACATTTCTTTCCTCCCTGACCAGCTCATCTCCCATCCCCTTTGCTTTTCTCTTATTTATGTCTCATGAGATAATATAGCTTCCATTAGAAGCCATTTAACAGCTATTATATCACTACACTTCCCTCCAGAAATGACCTTTTGTAAAATATTTAACAGCCTAAGTGGGCTACTTTACAAAATGTATCCACTTCAGTAGTGAAAGCTTTCTGTTTTTTTGGTTGTTTTTTGGGAAATTTATAAATTATTTAATTTATTAAGAGTCCCAAAACGGGAACAATTATTTGCCAGTCTGTTTATGTGCAAATAATATTCACAATTATTTTTCATTGTTAAATAAACTCCTATTTTTCTATGGCTTAATAATTCATTGGCATAAACCAGATCAACTAGGAATCTAAATTTACTAATTTACTTATTTTAATAAAAATCAATCCAGATTGGTTTCACCTAAGCACTAGAAATATTTTATTTGGCCTAATTATTTGGAATTGTTTGGTTGAATATAAAGATTTTTACTTTTTAAGAAGCTTGTTCGGACATCTGGTGGAGTTGTGGTTCTGTAACAACCTTTCAACAGCCACTGTAACAACAGATGCCCAGTTTTAGAATTTTTACGGGTGTTTTCTGGGCTTTATAATAAAAATATGTAAAGAACATATATGTATGTCAAAACCAGTATGTGACCAACCTAATTTAATATCAAATCTAATAATACAAAATGTTTGCTTTCTATGAAAATTAAAGACAAAAATTTTATTATAGGGATATTCATTCTTTTTATTACCTGTATTAAATGTTTTACTATATTAATTATTAAATTGTGTTTATAAAATAATCAATAATGTTTCTGGAGCCTAGGAGCACACCAAAATGTTGAATAATTAACTTCCAATTACAAAGTACAACTTTCAGAGAGACTGCCTTACATTCACATGAAACATTTTAATAAGATGCAAAATTCATAGTTGATTCAGTGATAGCAAGCCTCCTAGGCTGTGTACACGCGTTTGATAACACCTTTACGATCCTTTCCAATGAAAAAAGACTTAACAATGCATTAACGAGCACTGTACATACATCGACGTTCTGCTCTATACGGGGGGGTGGGGAGACAGAATGGCACCCCACTGCGCTCTCTCCCCTTCACTTCTATTATGAATGACGAGTGCTGTACACATGCCAAATTCTCATCCGATATTAGCCTTGAGGCGATTATCTGACAAGAATCATTTGTGTACATAGCCTTAAACAAAGCAACCACACCAAAATTTTCAAACACCATATTTCACAGTTCCATTTGGGGTAATCATTTGTACTGTTACTATAGGCACAAAAGTTGGTTTAACCCTTTTTCTGACGTAGACATTATGGCACCAGCTTCCATGGCATACAAACAGATTCCTAGTAGTTTCCAGTAACAGCAGATATTTATTGTCAAACATGATTCTTTCAATGTTAACTTTCTCTGCTGTTGTTCCTCAGGGATTTTTCTTTGAACCGGTTCTCTTCATTTTTTTCACCTCACTTAGTAAGCTCCTATTCCCCTGTAATCTATCTGTCCACCTCTGATTTGTTTCCCTGGGTCCTGGATTGGATATGAATACTCCTAGTACATGCTCTTAATATCTCTCATCTGTATTACTGTACCCTCCTCTCTGGCATTCTACCAACCAGATCAACTCTACAATCTATCATGAATGCTGCAGCTAGACATATCCATCCTTCACACCACTCCTGATCTGCTGACTCTCTCTGCAAGTCTTTACGCTTGCTTCCATTTCACCTTACTCCACAGCTCTTGTCCCACCTATATTTCTGAGTTTATACTCAAATACACCCCTAGCTAGTCTATTTGCTCCTCCCATGACCTTATAATGACTTCCCTGTGCACCTCGCTGCCCGCTCTCTGGATCCACCAGGACGGATCCACGGACGATGAACAATGTGGGCTGTACACATGCCAGATTCTCGACCGATATCCGGCCGAAGCCGATTATCTGGCGAGAAAAATTTGACGTGTGTATGTAGCTTAAGACCTTTCTTGAAGTGCCCTGCTCTGCAACTTTCTTCCTCGACCTTTGCTACTATTTTTCAAACATTTAAAACCCACCTCAAATCTACCTTTCAAACTTGACCACCCGTCTTCATCTGTCCCTTAATCCATTACTAATTAGCCACCATTTCATACCCCCTATCTGTTGTGTACTACTCTCCTTTACTTCTAAACTATTTTAGGCAGGGTTCTCTCCTCCTCCCATGTCATTGTTTGTATTTGTTTGTCATTTTCAACCTTTATTGAATGTACTGTACTGTGTAATATGTTGGTGCTTTATAAATAAAGTGTAATGAAGTTCAGTTATTATTACTATTATTGACGTCCTTAAACTTATGGCTACTATCCAATGCCTCAATGTTGAAAGAACAAAACAACATAAATAAAAGCATTATTTCTCTTTATTGTTTTTTCGTGATTATGTTAAAATAACATCTTAATTTAGAGCTAGAGACAATGGTCTTGATTTACAAAAGGGAAATTAACAAGTGCAGGGAGAAAACATTATAGAACACATGCATTTTGGGAATGTTTAAACTGTATAAATGCTAACACAGAATGTCACACTGTACACTAATGTTTAATAAGTACAGTGTGACCCTAGTTTTTAACATTTGCTTCACATCTAAAGTTTTTTTCCAATTGCAAGCACCAAAAAATCCATGTATTAACAATTTACCTAAAAATGTAAAAAAAAAATAAAAATAAAATTCTCTTGAAAGTTATAAAAATGTATTAAAAATGAGACAAGCTAAAGAGTATCTCCAAACTCCTGTATGTCCTTCTTTAGGAATAAAAGGCAGCCAATATATGGGTAATATAGTAAGCAGTAGACTAGGTAATCTTGTACATACAATTCCCATGTTCACGTGCATGCATAGACTATAGCATTTTATGTTGCTGATACCAACATGCAGTATTGCTCCCAGATAAAATCTGAATGTCAATATTTGACACCAGGTAAAAAATACTAAAAAACAAAGAATTTTATTTTATTGTTAGAGGTATGGCACATTGACAGGCATGCAATTGGTAGAACATATATTTTTTTTTATAAAATTGTATAGTTTAGTGAAATTTCTGTATGAATGATGAGACCACTGTGGACGTATCAGCATACATCGTGAGCTAATTGTAAATACTGTAAAAGTATGGTTTATTTGTCTTCATGTAATCAGTGTGCACACCAAACTGTGTTAAGCCATGATACTTTTCAGGCTAAAACATACAACTGTGCAGGAAATATCAACATTCATAAATATAATCAGATTTGTACATGGTATATAATTAACTAAAGCATTTCTTTATTGAAAAAATTTTCTATGTTTCTGGCCTATTCAAAGCTTGAAAAATAAATATTGGATTGTCGTAACATATAAAGGCATAGCTATGTTTCTTTCTGAATAGCACTGAAAAATCATCAATATAGTGCAATCAGTAGCACCTTGCCTATTGCCAGCAGCTTCCTATGACATTCATTTGCTCTTTCGGTTTCTTTGTCTAGTAAATAAGCCATCAGTGTCATCAGTGTTATCAAAACTCCCTATTTGTGTAAAGCATAGTATGAAAAACAAGCAGCACCTAATTTTTTTAGGGCTGATTTAAAACTAGCTATACATCTATGGTATACAATATACTTGTTAGAAATCAGTAACCAAGTACCAGTGTGTTCAGTGTAGAACCATACATTAGAATAGTGAAAGCTTCATGGTAACTAATATGGCAATACTTTCTCCTAAATATAAAGTTTGTCTGTGTACTCAAATGCTAGTCAGTATTTTTACATAGAGGTTATTATTAGTTCATGGCTTTTTCATAGTGAGAATCTGGTCCACCATCAAAGCTCTCAGTTTTGGAGCGTTAGAGTGCTTCTGCAGGTTGCACGGTTGGATATACCTTCATATGTTTTATTTTATGATGATTTGTGGCTTGAATGACTAAGAGAAGCTGTAAAAAATTCTACAAACTTGTTGCTGTTAGAAATATGGAGGTAATATCCTTCTAGCTCATTTTTTCTCATAAGAAAGGATGCAGTGCCATCTATTGCTGGATTCCATGAAAGTGCTTTGGAAGATGATTGTGACCATGCCAACCATTTATCTCCTTAGCTGGAGAGAAAATGATTTTATTAATTGCTTCATTTATCCCCCTTCCTTTTGCCTAGATGTGATTGGCTGGGCTGGTAACTAGCGGGACTGGGCTTACAGACTCAAACCAGTGACTGCCATATGTCTCTTATTAGCCCTGGACGTTAATTGCAAGGCAGCAGGAAGAAGCATTATTAAATATCAAAGCAAATTCTCTGGCTGTAACCCCTTCTGGACCACTTGTGGTTGGAGTAAACTGGAGTTTCAGTACCTCAGGCAATAAAGAGTTTTATAACACACAAGATGTTAAATGAAAACATTCGGCTGCATGACAACACTTCTACTTGTGTGGCTGATGAAGGATAATATCACATTTTTGGTTTCTAAACTGTACGGAAATGCTGCTGGTCATGATGTGAAATTTCTTTTCCGAAAATCAGTAGCATTACCTAGTAGTTTGCCAAAAAATGTGTAGCATTATTATTTAGCAGTAATCATAGCTTATTATATGTTTTTTATTTTTTTATACAAAGTAAAACACACAATAAATAAATTGCTTCTACCTTTTAACTGAAAATGTCCCGTGTCCCCGGCTTAACCATCATCCTGGATCAAAATGAAGAATCAGCTAAAATGACCAAGCCAAACATTCAGTTGTTTGCCAAGTTTTGCCACCCTATGGACTGTTAGTGGCTCCCATCCCCATGAACATAGAAACACTAAACAAAATCTTAAAGGAAACCTGTCATGAAAAACTGCAGCAACTGCTTTTACTAATCTGAAAGTGCTGGCTGCCTGCTTGTCATGTTGAATTGACCCAGTAGTTTCACCACTTTTGGTCAAAGACCCAGAAAAAACAAGCAGAAGGTGAGGTCAAAACTCCCTATTTGTGTATTTGTAAGGGTTCAGTGATTCAGAATTGTTTTCATCCAAAGAAATTCAAATCCAAAGGAGGTCAGAAGGGATTAGCATTGAAAATTTTAGTAGGTGAAATCTGATTAGAAAATTTGGTGCGCAAATCAAATGGAATCTGTTTGCAGGTTTATGTAGGAAAATGCACATTAAAATTGTAAAACATTGCTGTAAAATGGCCTAATTCTATTTTTTAGTTTTTAGTAAAAAGTACAATTAGGCCCTTTTCAAGGAGCCTTTAGTTAGAACCCTTTTCAAGGAGCATTCAGGTTTTGCAACCCCAAAAACATGTATTACAATAATGTCCCATTGTATACAGTGGTCGCAAGGTCTGATGCTACGTAAATTCTACTTGAAAAGGGCCAAATTCTACTGTGGGACTGTCAAGTAGAACTAAGTTGAATAACTTTACTCTTTGATTCTACCAAGTTCATCCAAAAGCAGTCAAATTTTACAGATTAAGTTCACAGTATGTAGTCATACATTGTTTTTTTTGGTCAGTTTTACCTTAATTGTCAGTCTATTTCTCCACACAGACCCCAGCCACTTGATTCTATTGTAATTCATCTTAAAAGGGCTAATTAAACCTTTTAACTAATGCTTTTGCTTATGGCCCAAAAGTCAAATTAAACTGAATTTTGGGCAAATCTAATTACATTTTGGGTTTAAATTTGATCATGCCTAGAGATCAGCAATTGGAGCCTCCAGATTTTCCTTAGGAAATACCTT
This sequence comes from Pyxicephalus adspersus, assembly GCF_032062135.1. Classification (NCBI taxonomy): domain Eukaryota; kingdom Metazoa; phylum Chordata; class Amphibia; order Anura; family Pyxicephalidae; genus Pyxicephalus; species Pyxicephalus adspersus. The sequence goes on from NC_092860.1 coordinate 67,257,183, forward strand.
TTGTATTGAAATATTTATACATGGTAAGCTGTAACTATTTGTTCAAAGTCATCTAAATCCTAAGTGGACAACATTTTGTTTGCTAAATATCTATGTATCACAGTATTTTATGTACTGTTTTTATTCGTTCTTCGTCTTTTTTTACCTCCTTTCAGTCTCTTTGAGCAATTTCCTGTCTACGTTTCTTTTAATATCGGCTATACATCATCTCTCAGTACAAACTTCCTGACCATGCTTGAGCAATGTGTTTTGGCATGGCTGCTTGTTGTCGTCTTCAGGTTTGTGTGTGACAGGGTGATAAGGTAGGAGCACAATTGGAGATTTGTCTCCTCATAACAGGAAGTGCCTGCACAAAAACCTTCATGATTGCTATAATTTTTTTTATTAAACTGCAGATTTAAAAAATTGAAAACCTTTTTCGGAATGATGTGATAATAATAAAGCTAATTTATTTTTTTCAGTAATTGTATTTGGATCTGCTTTAAAAAACGCAATACATGTTACATATGAATGTAACAGTTATCCTAGAGCCTATACAAGTCTAAAAGCAGGTCAAATGATCAGAAGGAAATCAACCGCGGTGTACATATATTAGGTAAACATATATTAGGTTTATCAATCCAGGTAATCTCAGATGCTACAGTAATTTATTTAATTTTGAATTGTATCACATAGTAACAATAAACAGCTGATAATAGTAAGGGTAATAACATAGTATGATAATTAAAACCATTGTATAATAGGTCTGTGCATAGGCATGTTGGTAGTTGTATAGGAAGGGAGTTTCCTATAGAAAGTGATGATGCGTGGTGTATATAGATATGTGTGTACAACTGTAGGTTAATTTATGGTGAAAGATAGGATAATATGCAGATTTACATTTTTAGTATGTGTGTAAATTAATTTGTTTTATTAGTGTGTGTTGTGTAGTGAGTGGAAATTCAGTTTGTATCGTTGCAAGGCTGTTTAAATAATTATATGTGGAAGAGAAAGAAAAAAGTGGATTTACAAATAATCCAAGGCTGATAGGAGTGGACCTGGTTTTAGTTTACTTCACCTCCACTTTGCAGCCACCCATAGGCTACCCCGAACTAATGTATTTACATCCCAGTATCACAACCACCCAATCCACATTTTCACACTAATGTCCATTTCATAATTTTTGCAGATATTTATTGACAATTTTGTATATTTTCATATCTACTTTTAAATATATCTGTTTATTTGCACAGATGCACACATCTCATCATCCTTTGTCCTATCCACAAATGACTTACCTCCAAAAAATGGTGAATCTGTGAAGTTTTCATCCAAAAATTCTTTCAATCCACTATAGAGGAGGGATGAGATGGCCACTTCCAAGAGTTTATTTACACACCTCAGCTCGAATCATCCATATTGAATAATTAGCTTGTATAGGGATATCTCTTTTTTAGATAAACAGATTATAAGTGATTTTTAAAAGTTGAGAATTAGAACTTCACTCCCTCCTTTTTTTTTACCCAAGTATAAACTAAGGTTTTTGGTATGTACTTTGCTTTTTGGCATTGGTGTCAGCTCAAGAAATCCCTGTCAACCTCTGTAGAAAGCCTGGGGTTTCACAGGGCCCTGTTTGAAAATGGATGGTCTTGAAGGATGATAAAATAAGTGATTTTATTTGTACCTTTGCAGTAGCTTCCTGACTTTTAATAAATTAAACTAATTTTTTAAGTAATATCCGATTCTTCTAAATTGCCAGCACACATTGGGCCTGATTTGTTAAAGCTCTCCATGACTGGAGAAGATACATGTTTATCAGTGAACATGGGTGATGCACAAAATCTGGAATGGATCTGGTCCAGAATTGAAAACATTTGCTAACAAATAGCAAATGACTTTCAAATCCATTCCAGGATTTTTGGATCACCCAGGTTCACTGATGAAAGTGTATCTTCTTCAGCCTTGGAGAGCTTTATTACCCTCCCTGGCGGTAATCCCGAGTTTGGCTTGGGGTTAATTTTCAGTACCAAAAGTGGTAACCCCTAGCCACACTTGGGGTGGAATTAATTGCAAGGGAGTTTTTAAGTCTTACCTGGTCCCCACATGCCCGCGGCTTCTTTCAGCGATGCCTGTGATGTCCTCCAGCGATGTCTAGCATCTGCTTTCCCTGGTGATGCCCATCTGTGTAACCTGGTGATGCCCAGCCAGCATCTGTGTAGCCTGGCGATGCCTGGCCGGCATTTGCGTCTCCGGCGTGTAAACGTTGGGGACACGAGGCCAGGGGACGTAGTTGCCGGCCGGGCAGTGCGAGTGTGCGACTGGGAGGCGGGACTAGGCGGGACCAATTCAAAATAAGTATTTTTAAATGTACCACTTTAACATTTAAAATACTTAATATTCAGACTGTCAGGAAGATAAAGCAGGTCTATTGTCTGTATGTTGAAGCTTACTAATGTGTTTTTGAGGTTATTCATACTCCACTCCTTCTGCTCAAAAATTTTACTTTATCTATGAGTGGAATCTGGTGGGGTAATCATTCATTGACTTTATCTATGGTATCTTCATTCCTCATACTATGAATGAGGAATGAATACCAATGAATAATAATGAAATACAAAGCTATTAAATTAGAACAGGACCCCCATCGTAAATCCTGTGGAAAATCTTCAGATCTGCAGTGTCCAAAAATGGAAGAATTGAATGGAAAATGGAAAGTATTTGTATTGATCCAGACATATGTCTCAGAGTATGCTGCATGCATTTGACCATTTTTTTATTTTTTTATAGGGGCCTCCTGGTTCTCAGCCATCACCTCATGCACAACCTCCTCCACACAACCCCAACAACCCCATGATGGGTCCACACAGTCAGGTAATTTTAAACAATATAAACATGGCTACATTGATATTATCTGTAACAGATTGCTTTACTTTTTGATTCAAAGAATGATTTAGCTGTTATATGGCATTTTGAATAAAAGAAGTACAGAGTTTGTGGATAGTTCTGTATAGCTATACCTAAAATATAATAGCTATTAACAGCTGCAACTATGATGTGATAAAGCTCTTTATTATTCGTTTTCAACAAAGCTGTGCATTCTTATTTATTTTAAATCTTTCATCCAAATTACAGCTCAACCTCTGTCAGGAACAACCTTTCCAGATTAGTTTTTTGCATGTAATAAGCAAATAAGACAGTGAAAAGTATTGCATATGAATTATGGCTAAACATACTAAAGCATATGGTTTCATTATATTAGGTATGTAGGTAAGCCGTTTTAATTGAATGTGCCTTGAAGGCAAGTGTTTCCATTTTAAGGTTACATAATTGAGCACTTTCATTGAATTGGTTGTTCTGTGCATACTATTTTTCAACAATGTTTTAGCCATTCGTGTATGTGCAAACAGATTCAATCATAGTATTTAACTATTTGGCACATGAAACTTATTTTATATCAGTGTCAATTTTCATTCTTGACATAATAATGCATTTAAAGATAAAGTTTAGTGTGCTCAAACTTTCTCTAGTTCATCTCTCCTCCCCCTTACATAAAATACTAATGACATTTTTAAATAAAATGCTAATATTATGAACACAATGCCATCACTGTGTGTTTGTGATTCTTCAATGCATGCATAATATTGTTGGTGCTAGGGACTTTACATATCTTCCTGGAAACAGTAAACCTGCATAGGTAACCCCAACATGTGATGCAAAGCCTCCATGAATAAAACACCTGAAATCCAAATGATAAAAGAGGCAGTCCAGAGACAGTGTTCCTGATTTATTAAAGTTCTCCAAGGCTGGGTAGAATACACTTTCACCAGTGAAGCTGGGTGATCCAGCAAACCTGGAATGGATCTGGTCCAAAATTGAAAACATTTGCTAATAAATAGCTAATGACTTTTAGGAAATCTGTTCCAGGTTTTCTTTATCACCCAGCTTCACTGATGAAAGTGTATTCTCCCCAGGCTTGGAGAACTTTATTAAATCAGAGCCAGTGAGTCTGGAATGAAAGGATCAGTAAATAAGTCAGGTTCTGTTTGATTTACTGCAGCTTCTAAAATACACAGGGCCTGGTTTATTAAAGCTCTCCAAGACTGGTGAAGACAAAGCCTAAAGGGAGAACTTGGGTGATTCAAAGCATCTGTAGTGGATTTCTTAAAAATATTTTGCTATTACTTGACAAATGTTTTCAATCCATTTACAGCATAGTCTATCAGTGGGCATGATTTATTAATGTTCTCCTAGACTGGAGAAGATACACTTCACCTGTGAACCTGGGTAATCCAGCAAACCTGTAATGGATTTCTTGAAAAAAAATCATATGCTATTTGTTATCCCCTCTATCCTTGGAGCTTTAATAAATTAGGCCCAGTGTGAGAAGCTCACAGTGTGCAGAAAATAACTTGGTACATAAGAGTTATGTTTTAAAGTTGTGGATAGAATAAAAGTTAACACTTTTACACACTCTGACACTTTTTTTTGCCAAGTGTATGTTGTTGGAAAAATTTCTATTCACATCCTGTCCAAGCAGAGAGGAGAAACCTTCCAAGAAGGGAAACAGACATCAATACAATTTTGTTATGGCAGCAAACCCATCTCAGCTTTATCCAAACTAAAAAAAAGTTTTGGTCTCAACAACTACATGGTTACTTGGGATTAATGGCCCTCTGTCCCCAGAAATTCATTTGAACAAACTTCAAAGCTTTTGGCCATGTAACAATTGGCTCTCAAGCAATGTTTACCTTGAATTGGTTGTTGAGTTACACAGCACACACCATTCACATTATCTTGGTGGTATCCTTGTATCTTACCAACCAATCTTCCATCCAAAGGGTTGGGAAAGTAAACATTGGTTTAATGGCAATAAATTTGACTTAAACATTCTTTAAAGACTTTACCCAAGAATGGGCTTATATTAAAATTTAAATAGAACATAGAGCTATTGAAACAAAAAAACAACAAAAAAAATCTATATGGCAATTAAACTGCTGGAAGTGTCAAATGTTGGTTTCCTCTGTCCTATTTTGAGCTCTGTGGTTTCCTCTGCCAACCCCCAGGTGAATAAACGACACAGGGTCCAAGGAGCAAAGCCACTTATAGTAGTAGAGCATCAGATTCCCCTTCCCTCACCCCAAACATGTTCCAGATACTGAAGGTTTTTTTCTCAAGCAGAGTTTGGTGGCCACTGGTGTTGAGGTGGATAAAAATTTGTTGCTTTACTTGCAGAGAGTTTTATTTTTATTTTTTAACAGCTTAAAGGATTATGTCTATTACTTCCTCCAAGTCACTGTCAGGTAAAAGCAGCTACTGTTTCGGTTCGAGAAGAACCTCTAATGTTTGGCTTAAATAATAGTAATGTCTTTCTTTCTATTGGAAGATAAGATAATTCCAAGCAATTGAATTTGATTTTTTTTTTATTTGCATCTCTCATATGTCACATGGTATTTTTATTTTACATCTAAATGTAACAGGCTTTTTTGCTTGTAGCATGAAGAATTTCCTTTTAATTGCAGTATAAGACAATACAAATTAGACTGTAATGCAGCAATGGGCTAGAAGAGCATCTTTACCTTCTCATAACATTTATCAGAGTAATTCTATAGTATATAAACTAACATTTACACAAGTCTACAACTAGTCTCTGTGGATCTACCCTAAATAACAAAAGCGCACCCTGAGCCTAGGAGTGTCTATTGGCCAGTCTAATGATCTCTTTAGACAGTATCTTCCTTTACAGCTTTATTATATCATAATATGTATAATCAATCATGCTCTGCTGTATAATTTATAGCAATTACCTTATTATTTCCCTATTTTTGTGTTTGCAGCCATTCATGTCCCCGCGTTATCCTGGTGGTCCACGACCTTCCCTCAGAATGCCAAATCAGGTCTATACTTAAATTTCTTGACAATAAAACATTAAACATTAAACAATGTTTAATTATTAAATACATTGAAGGTTTAAATCTTGTTTTTTGTGATTTTTTTTCAAACTCACTGAAAAGAATCAGCTGTCTTGATTCATAATCACTAATGGTTTATAGTAGGAATGCTGTCATGATAGATAAATATGGATATAAAATATTATTTTCCATAAAATGAGAAAATAACACATAAATCGGTAAAAACAAACAAATCAGTACATTCAAGAAGAAATAACTTTTGGTAAACCTGGCTACATTTTTCAAAGACCCAGTAAAATAGGCAGCTACAAATGCTTATATAAACTTTTCCTTAAAATGTATTTTACGTAGTGAGAGGCTTGACTGACTAGGAAGGAAGGCTTAAATTTGAAAGCTAAGATTTGCTTATAATTTTATCCTCTTGTAACTTTAAATCTTTTATATATATATTGAATATTTCAATGAATCCTTTTACTAAAAGAACCCTTAATTTATGCATTTATTTATTACAAATTTAGTTAGAAGCAGGGTCCTGGAGTCGGAAAAGGTACATTTTTGACGACGAAGTTTGAAGACCAAGTTTGCTTAAAATACTGTTCTTTAGCATTTATCCTTTAAAAAATAACATGCAGTTTTGTTTTCTATAGCCCCCTGTTGGGGTACCAGGTTCACAGCCTTTGCTGCCAAACTCCATTGACCCAACACGGCCACAAGGTATGACTATCAACTTACATGATGCTTTACAATAGACAAAACATAGTACAAATGAGATCCAGCAAACCTGGCATAGATCTGGTCCAGGATTGAAAACATTTGCAAATAGCTAATGACTTTTAGGAAATCCATTCCAGGTTTGCTGGATTACCCAGATTCAAAGATGAAAGTGTATTCTCTACAACCTTGGGGAACTTTATTAAATCAGGGCCACTTTATCAACTGCTACTCCACTGTCTACCTGTTTATTACTTCTTCAAAAAAAAGTGTAAATTTGTTTGACAATTTTCCTCTTTCAAGCAGAAACTCCTCTATGTGGTTCTTTATCAAGCTCTTTAGAACCTGTCCAACTATGGAGGTTAAACTAACCAGTCTGTAGTTACCTGGTAATGACATTGTTCCCTTTTTCAAGATAGGAACCACATTGGTTTTACACCAATTCATTGGTACCATGCCAGTGATTAAAGAGTCTCTAAAAATTAGAAATAATGGCTTTGAAATAACTGAGCTCAGCTCTTTGAGGAGATGTGGATGTAATCTATCAGGTCCTGGTGCTTTGTCAACCTTAATTTTGCCCAACTGTTTCTTAATCATATCAATTTTGAGCCACTGTGGCTCATTTAGGGCAGTGACATTGCTATTAGGAATTTGGACTTCAGCTCTGCTATTTTCCTTTGTGTAAGCAGAGTTAAAAAAAGTGTCTTTTCTTTATCCCCAGTTACCAACCCAGGGACATCCTTTAAAGGGCCTACGTGCTCAGATGTGATATTTTTGCTATTAATATATTTTTTTTTTAAATTGGGGTTTGCCTTTCTTTCTTGTACAATCTGTCTTTCACTTTGTTGTTTTGCACATTTTACCACCTTTTTACATCTTTTTGTTTTATTTTTGGAATGCCCTTTTCTTACTCAATGGCTTTTTTAACATTAGTTGTGAGCCCCTTAAACTTATTACCCATTGGAATATATTTTTTCAGTGTGTATTGTGTAGTGTTTGCAACCAATCTTTCCTGCTTTCAGGCCTCTTACTGGGGCTTTCTGCCCTTCAGGATCATTTCAATGGTTGTTTAACATAAAAACATATTACCAGGATGCAAGTTCCATTGTCTAGTATCAATATGGCAACTTTTCACATGTTGAACTTGGGGTTGTGTGCATATTTATACATTTTCTTGTCTTTAAAAAATATTGTAAATAAAAAATTTAAACACATTCAATTGTAAATTTACCTGATCAAGAGGCAGCATGTAATATAATTGTTAAGGTTTACATACACTTAGGCTGGGTCTACATGGCCAGTTTTCAAAACGCATGTAATTGTTCCTACTTTGTTCATATGCATTTTTATGTACTTTTACTAGCGTTTTAAAGCTTTCCTTTAAACCCCTGGAAAATGTATATGCCGCGTTTTCCCGCATTTACGTTTCAAGCACTTCTAAACGCAGAAAAATTCAGGAAAAATCGGTACACCCGTTTACCCATGCTAACCCTGCATTTTAATAAATTATAAATGTTGCAAGGAGCGTTATCTATAACACTCAAAACATGCCTCAAGGTAACACCCTGGTGTAGATTAGCCCATTTGAATACATCGTAATTTCAAACATGGGCTTTTAAAGCCTCAGGTTAAACGCTGGGGAAAACATTCGTGTAGACTAAGCCTTAAATAGTTTGAAGAGGTTGCAAACATGTACGGTAATGTTATGAATCTCATATAACAAGCAAATCCACAGAAAAAAAAGCAAACATAATAGCTACTAGATTTAACTGATGCCTTTTTTACTATTTGAAAAAAATTACCTTTTTCCAGTATGCATACTCATGTGGATAATAAATTATATAAATACTAGAAATGTGTTATCTTCCAGGGCATCCAAACATGGCAGGACCCATGCAGAGAATGAACCCACCACGAAGTATGGCAGCTATGGGGCCTCAGGTAAAAAGTCATAAAAGATATTCTGCTTTAATGTGAAAGGTTGACTTTAAAACAGCATTTTAGAAAGTTGAACCAAACCCTCCTGATTTTTAATTACAGCCCACTTAAACGTCTCCTATTTATTTCTAATACCCACCTGCTAATTAAATAAATTATACATATAGATGTATTCTGTTCTATCTTTTGTATGAAAATGTTATTCTAAATGTACCTGGAGCCTAGAGCATTTCCTGAAGCTGCCAGAAGTACCCCAGGGGTACACATATTAATAGTTCACAATGTCTGGTATGAAGGTCAGCTAAGAATATGCTTTGTACTGCATTTAAATTAGCCTAGGACCGCGTGGTTTAGAATATGTTTCTTGCAATTTCACTTATTCTTCTTGGATTCCAGAACTATGGAAGTGGAATGAGACCTCCTCCAAATTCGTTAGGTGGTCCTGGAATGCCAGGAATGAATATGTAAGTAAAAAGTAAAGTTGGTTGTTATGTGCAGTAGGACTCTTTGTCTATCAAATAATAAATTTCCCGTTGTTGTTAAATAACTATGATTATGGGTCAAATAATGTAATTTTTAACCACCAGTACTACATGTCTGCTGTACCTGTAGCTTTAACCTGTGCCCCTCTTTGCCATGCTCCCTGAACTTTCAGTCAGAATTCATGCACTGTACATATGTTGGAGATTAGCCATGTTATCTTATACATCTGGATTATATGACCATGATACTATGGGTCCATAATGCCCAAAGCATAACACCATTAAACATAGCCTTAAGAGGCATGTATATATGTAGCCCTGCTTGGAAGAGGGCACAACCAATGTAATGGTACATTTTGCTTATGACAATAAAATGTACAATTGAAAGAAAAAAATATGACCATTTGGAATTTCCTAGATTTCTGCATGTGGTGTGATCCAAGGCTCATTGGTGGGCCCAGGGCAGATCATCTATAGGTGGACCACCACCAGCATATTTTATACACCCCTACCAAAAAAGGTATAAAAACCCTCCCACCACTAGCACAGTGTATACATTTCCGTCTACTCCCGGTTCAGTGTATGCACTACTTTCCCTTCCAACAAGAGCATTAACATTTTGCTTTACCTTTTCAGCACAAATCTAGACACAGAGAAAAAGTGTTACACACATAAAATAATGTCAAAATATCAATGTTCCGTTTTGCTCTACTGACACATGAGTATTTCTATGTTGAATTATTTCACTGTTACACTTTTTCTCCATTCCAAGACCTTCAAATGCCTGGATTTATGTCTCTGTATCTGTGATTAGTTCCAATGTGCACTGAGGTACTTCAAGTAGTATGAGTGTGTATTCCTAACTAAACTAAAAGTTGTCTTTTTAATATGTATATTAATATGATCCAATGACCAAGTATTAAACACTATATGAATTTACTATTACACATATAAAATAGAGATGCTTTTTTTCTTTCACAGGGGTCCTGGAGGAAGAGGTCCTTGGCCAAACCCCAATGCTAATTCAGTAAGTATCTGAAATATTCACAAATAAATAACTCTCAATTTTTAAATAGCCACTTTTTTTTTTGCAGTGTTTTATACATATACACTATTCGTGTATTTGTAGACTATTTTTAGGCTTATTCTTTACATTTTTCTTATTGGATCACATTACCAATTTAGTAAAATGTGTACATTGTATGTTACCATCCTAATGTTTTAAAAAAAACAGGCTTATTGGTATCCTTGGGTTTGCCACTATGTATCCAATATCATTAAATATATGTAAGAAATGCTATAACACTATATTTTCCCTCATTGTTTTTCTTTCTTTTCCAGATAGCTTACTCATCTTCGTCACCAGGAAACTATGTGGTAAGAGTTTGTTTAATCAAGTAATTAATCAATTAATTAATTTGAGTAAGCACATTGTGATATTGGGTAGAATACCAATGTTAGATTCCTTCTTAAAGGTACAGGAATGGAAGCTCAATTCCCTTTTTAGGGTATGTGTCTAAGGATACGTACACACGTCAGATGATTCTCCGCTGACCCAAGCTGTCAGGCTAGTCTCAGACAAGAATCTGACATGTGTACAGTGGTCGTCTGATGTCCTTCATGGGTCCGTCCTTGCAGATCCTTGAATGATGGAAGATGAATGACTGCAATGAAGCAATGAAAGTGAAGGAAAGAGAGCACAGCGGGGTGCCGTTCACTCATTCTTTCCCCTCCCTTCTTCATCTTTCAGTCGTTTGTTGTTGAAAACGATCTTTTACAATTGTTTCAAACAACAATAATCGTTCAGAGCATGTGTACATAGCCTAATAGTATGGACACTATACATACTATACAGACAGCGACATCAGGAAAATGAGAGGACCCTGCCCAGAGGAGCTTACAGAGATGGGGTAAATAGGAGGGGGATATGGAGTAATAGAAATGATAAAAAGGATCTGAAATGTAATAATAAAAAAGGATCTGTCAGATAAGCGTAATTAATTGGCCCCTGACTGACCTCTGAGCTGTATCCAGAACCACATTAATTAATATTCATCATATTTTCACCACACAGTTCTATATGTTGTAAGCTATAAGTTGTAGGTTGCTGAAACTTAGCAAGATCATTATTGAGAGCATTTTGAGACCAATAATTAGTCTCCTAGGCCTCAGGAAAGCCTGGAAACCCCCTTTAACCTGTTCTGGTTGTTGCAATATTCTGCTGGTTGTCAGTTCATAAAGCCTGAACCTGGGGAATTATGAATCTGGCCCTATTAGGAGCATACTAGGTGTGTCCACAGAGCATCATAATCTATGTAAACACAACTTCTCAGCCCTCTTACTCCTGGTTCTCATTGGATGGTGCTACTAGTCACTCCTCTGGGTACTGGCATAGAAAAAGCTAAGTAAACCTATCGGAGGGAGCTCACACATATAACATCTTGTTGCTTAGGACAACAGCATTGACAGATTGAGCGCTGCAGAGAGCCCAGTGACTCTAGATATAAAATAAAATTATTAGTTACTATTATGTATTTTTCTGTCCATGTTTATGCACTGTGTTTTTATTGTCTTTTACTTAATAAACACTAAAAACAAGTGTAAGCTGAATCTGTAAATGCTCTAAGTAGAAATAGTTTAACATTCTGTCCTGAATGCTACTTTATAAGTGAGTCCGTGTCATCCCTGTCTTTAGTGGCAGGGGATGGGACAGACAGTGATAAAAGAAGCAGAAGCATACCTGCAGTTGTCAGGGGTAACAGTTCATGCTTCCATCAAGCACATGGTGGCAGTCTACCTGTGAGTGTGAGTTTGGGAAGGGTTAACAGGTTGGTTAACCTTGCCCTTTGACGACCTTTGTCAGCTTGCTGGTGCTTAGATTGTTGCTGAGCATGTTGGAAATCTATGCGCAGTATGATGCTAAGTAGTGATCATCACACACATCAATATGAACATGTTTTTATAGCATTTTTGGTAAATAATTTCCTTATTTTTCTTTTGTTAAGGGACCTCCAGGCGGTGGAGGGCCTCCAGGAACACCCATAATGCCCAGCCCAGGAGGTAAAAAACATGAACCACAAAAAGTTGCATTATTGTAGAATTCCAGCCAACCTATTTTATTTCAGTATGTAAAAGTTAAAAGGTGAAAAAAAGTTAAATGCCTGCCTTATTTATATTTTTTCTTTAACTTTCTGTATTGATAACCCACCCATTATCATAAGACCTACCCACCAGACACCCCAGTTTTTTTTTTTTTTTGGGGTTAATTTAGTTCTACCTTCATCCATCAGCACCTCCCTATTCTAATGCAATTGAATCAAACCCATGGAGATGTTGGAATGTGTCTTTAGTTCACATAATATTATTTTACTTAGTCATGTAAGGTAAGGTTCAGTTGTTTTAGATACGTGTGACTATGAAGCACAGAGCTGGGAATACTTGCTATAAATATGTATATAAATAGTAAAATGGTAAACTATGCATTGCTCTTATTGCCCCCTTGGCCCTTCTGAGTTCAGAACTCAGCCTAGAAGTCATCATAAAAAAAGGAACACTAAGTTTCTGTGGGTATTTTGTTTTCTACCCTATCCAATGGGGGTAGACCATATTAACTCTGGGAACTGAACACACTTCTTTCCATACTGGAGAGCTGTCATTTAGTAAATATGTTTTAGGAGCATAACTAACTCACTTGCCCACAACTATCCGCCCTACTGTTGATGTTGCAAATATTTTAGTACAAGGAACCAAATCCCATCTGTGTGGATGGATTATGCGTTAAACAGTTCAGGTTACATAATTTAACCTAAAGAAGGTCCAGGGTTATAAAATATTACACCTCTTACATAAAGGCCCCCTATTAACCATCTTCCTGTTGGTAGTAAGGGAATGATCAGTATGTCAAGTGCCTTCGCCAATATATAAATTTTACAGTGTAGAACTAAACGATAGCAAGACCACTAATTAAATACCAACACATCTGCAGTAACATATTTCTTGCTATCTTGTAGCTATCCCATTACTATTTGGCACAGAGGATGTGGTAGCATTTGGCATTGGAGTATCCCCTTAACCTAAACCTATTATTAGGTATTCCAGCACGGTATATAAACATAAACTATATAGAAAGAGCTGCATGCATCTGAATATTGCCTTTTTCGTAAAGTGTATTTGGATCGGTTTCCTCCCACATCCCAAAAACATGCAGTAAGGTTAATTGGCTTCCCCTCAAAATTGTCCTTAGACTACATTAATGATATGTGACTATGGTATGGACATTAGATTGTGAGCTCCTTTGAGGGACAGTTAGTGACACGACTATCAACTTTTACAGCGCTGCGTAGTATGATGGCACTATATAAATACTGTATAAAAATAATAATAATTCATTCTAACAGCTCTGAGTTACAAATTAGTAGTAAGCTAAAGTGTCAAATACCAGACTTGATGTTTCCTGCAAAGAAATATGATAGAATTATTTTTTCGTCTATTTCTGTGTAGATTCAACAAACTCAAGTGAGAACATGTACACAATGATGAACCCAATAGGACCCGGTGGAAGCAGACCAAATGTAAGTTAAAATTCCTTGACCTCAGTCCTTTCCTGTAAAATGTGTCCCAGGCCATTCCATTGGTCTTGATTCAACCACAGCCCCTGTTTTAAGTGAAGAATGTAAAAATGTAATTTAATGTAAAAGCCAGCTGTCGTATTACTATAAATTTCCTGACTTTATTTAGCATTGAATCAGAAACGCAGCTATTTTGTAACATTTTTCAGTATGTTTGCAAAAAATCATTTAGAAATCTAAAAAGTTACATATATTTTGGATTAGGAAGCTGCAGTCTAATGTATAGTCCATGTGATATTTAAATATTTGTATAAATCTTTATTTTATAAATGAGCCCTACTATTGGGTGCAGCCATGATACTATATTGGCAGAGTACGTTGGGCTCACTAATAGGACAGCGTAATACTGTTTGTATTCCCTTTTGCTTCCTGGGTAAACAGGAATAATTAAGAAGTTATTATCCCTGCCAGGAGAGGAAGGAGGATTTTTAAAATTAGATAATGATTTATTGATGTGCTGCCTTGTGTTTCTGTTTATATCAATTTAATGTGTATTTATCTGTACGCAGACATACTGACTATACAACATATATTATACAGGTAAACGGCTCTAAATGTACTTTTCTTGCAGTTTCCAATGGGTCCAGGACCTGATGGCCCAATGGGAGCAATGGGTGCGATGGAACCTCATCATATGAATGGATCACTAGGTAAGTACTTCTGAGGATTAGTCAGGTAACTTTAAGAATTTTGTGATTGGGCAACAATATTTTATCTGTCTGAATGATTTATGGCCAGTGAAAACCATGACTGTAGAAGAAAAAAGGAACTCCTGCACAAAGGGTGCCCTTTACATATTTTCTTTTTTGGTCATATCGTGCTGATCAAGATGTCCATTTTATCTCAATCTGTACTCAATATTTAAAAGCATATGTGCTTAATGTCATTGGTGTGCCAGATCTTCCCAAATATATTTACTCGATTCATCTGCAACACTTGATCACCTGCTCCACTCTCAAACCCTCCAAAGGATAGTCAAAACTAAAAAAACTATGTCTATCTAACTTAATTTTGAGAGCATTAGACAGCCTTCCAATTAACTAAGACAGCTGGGTCATGCCCAGCCCCTCCCAGTAATTTGTCCATTTGGTTCACCACAGTCAGCAAACCATTTGGATCTGGGCGACAAACTATTCTATTCCTCTGTAGGGCTAAATTCCAATTGAGGACCCCTGGCTCACCACTAACATTTTATATTTATAATCTGAAAATACCTGATAGTCTATCAGATCTTTCCGTTATGGTTGCTTATTAGCTTATTCATATTTTCCATCCAGTACTTATTGATCTAACTTTCTCAGGTCCCAGCTTTTTTGAGTGTATTGGTGTGAAAGGTACCACACATGAAGGGTTGATTTCAGAAATCTATGGGGTCCAAAATGGGCACCCCTTCCCGGATAGGTGGGTCATACATACTTAAACGCTTAAGAGGAAGAGAATCCTGGCAGAGCTTTCCCCAGAGCCCTACAACTACTTGGCCTCTATCCCAATACCAGTTATCTTTGCTGGTGAGGTGATGTGGCTCTGCAGTGGGCTCCCTCTTTATTCTCATATGGATATGCCCATATATTCCTTTTTTGGGAAAAGGTTAATGCAATATTATCCTGCCTAGTTCCTAGTCAACTGCCAGGTGAGTTTAGACCTTTTGACCAATCTTTTGAGGTTTTTGAACTCCTGATGGCTCAGAACTCAATAGCTGTGTTTATTTTGATGGCGGCTAGATGCTTGATTGCCTTTAAGTGGAGGTCAGCTTTGGCTCTCAAAAGTCTTGGCTCCTCTTAACTTGCCTTAAAACTTTACCATGGGATGCAGACAGCCAATTGACCATTTTGAGGGATGTCCCTGGCCTTGTGCTAACTTTAAATGGAATGTCTTCTCCTTTCTCTTTTTTATGTCTGCGGTTTTTCATCTACCATCCTTACTGTACAAGGTGCAAACCTTTTTTTTGTCACAGCCTTCTGTTGGTAACACTATAAACTATGCCTATGATTATTTATAGCTGCAGCTCCATAAAATGATTTTGTCAGTGCCCATTACTGGTGATTCATAAGTGGGACATAGCTTTATCCAAAGTCCTGTACGGGATGTTAATCTGATATTATAGTGTGCAGAAAGGGTCTCCAAAAGTGGCCTTTTTATGAAAGCTAATAACAAAAAAAAAAAAACCTCCTGTACCTGCCAGTCTTAGCTCTGGTCCACATTTCCCATGGAATGAACATGAACTTGTCCATTATTTTGAAGAAACAAACATGAGATATAGAATAGGCAAATGGCGAAATAAAAAGCAAATACAAACTTTAAAGTTGCTTTAGATTTAGTATAAATATAATTCAACCATGTGGCAAGAATCAGGAATGTGCAAATACCAGTGTATATAACTAAAGAATCAGTTAAAATAATAAGGAAAAGGTGAGAGATCAAACTAGAAACAAAAAACAAATTCAGTAAGAGTGCAGTGCAACAGTGACATCTAGAGGTACAGTCAGCATAGTCAGTTGCTATATTTTTTATCTGCACATTTCCATGTATTTATATTTTATTCTGCAAATCCTCACAATTTAAACAAAGCAAAAAACTAAAAATGTTTTTATTTTTTTCAGGCTCTGGAGATATGGATGTGTTGCCAAAGGTACAAATGTCATGTCGCATACCAAGTAACAATTAAATCTTTATCATACATATTTAATATATGAATATATATTTGTGTTTAATGCAGTTATAGCATTAGAATGCCCCTGGACCCCACAACTACTATATTTTTTCTCTGTACTTAAAAAAGTAAGAAAGTACTATCAGTACACTGTACTGACTACACTTCCTGGTCTTTATAATGCGTTGTCAGTGCAGACTCAATTGCAGATAGCTCTGGAACAATGCCAGTTATTCTCTAATTTGAAATTTTTTAAGCAAAGTTAGTACAGATTATTTATAATTATTTATTATTATTTATAGTCTGCTATGAATTGAATGTTTTGATATAAATTGATATAAATGTATATATGATTTCATATAAATTATTTGTTTTAATCAGTTGAACAATGTCTGGGGAAAAAAGAGTGTTTGAATATAGCTAATAGGTTGTCTGAACTCAAACCAATAGATAAATACTGCCAACATCCCTAAATTCTTGAGTACATAGAAAGGTAGATATATTTGTGGGACTTTAAAGGCAGTTTACATGTCACAAACTGGACTCAAATATAAAAAAAAGTATTTTATTAAACACAAGCCATAAAAAGAGTGGATGGAAATTCCATAAAAATGCTGAGTACATAGCACAAAACAATTGTGTATATCATTGAGATGTTGTAACAGATTCTGATAATCCAACACGTTTCACAGAATGAATCAGCCTTATCAGGGATTATACAAGACCTCAATAGATAGAATGCACAAGGATGTAAAACCACAGTATACAGTTTTGAGTGTGACTAAGCATGGCATGGGATGCAGTCATGGGGAACAGGAGGACCCCCTCCAGCAGCAAGGGAGAGAGACTTCCAAACCGGAACCAATGAATTCACTAAATATACATTTTGTTTTTCTGTGTCAGGTATAATCTCATTGGGTACTAAGTAATAATCAGCAGATTAGGTAAAACGAAGGTCCAAAATGAGAGTCTGTTCTGTTCTTGTATAATCCCTGATGAAGCCGATTAATTCTGCGAAACGCGTTGGATTATCAAAATCTATTACCACATCTCATGATATACACAATTGTTTGGTCCTATTGACTGAGCATTTTTATGGAAATTCCATTCACTGTTTTTATGGCTTGTGTTTAATAAAAGATTGTTTTTTTTATATTTGAGCTCATTTTGGGACACGTACTTTTAAACTGCCTTTAAAACCAGAAAAAAGAGCGTTTCTTAAAGCTTGAAAAAACAGGGTTTACAAATAATATATGTGACTAATGTAAAGATAAGTAATGGCACCAATGCTTATATTGCTTTCTGCACCTTTTACAGAACTCTCCAAACAATATGGCAGGGATGAACAACCCTCCAGGAACACCTCGTGATGATGGAGAGATGGCTGGAAATTTCTTAAACCCCTTCCAAAGCGAAAGCGTAAGGATTTCATATTCCTAGCTATGTAATCTATGCGGTGGAAGTTAGTGGCTTACAACATTTTTCATAGATTAGTTTGAGCATCTGATAGCTAGTTAAAGGTAAAAGGTCTTCATGAGTATGTGGCCTCCTGCAGGATAACCATTGTTATAGCTTTTTTCAATGTTTTCAGGAGCCACTCCTTTAAAAGCTCTAAAAGACGCAGTCTCTGTGTCTTCTTTAGCACATCTAAAATAATGTAAGTGTATTCAAGGTCTGAACTCTGTGGTGGGAAATTCATGTGTGAAAATTACAGTATAGCTCCCTAAACCTGAACTGAAATAGCTCCCTCCTTTTATAATTTGAGCCCAATGAATCCTGGCATTGGATCATTTATGGCTTCTGGATTGGAAACAAGTTGCTCTGAATAAGAGAAGCCAAAAAACAGGAGTTTTTGATATTGTGTATGGGGGTTGCATTTTTTAGACAATTGACTGATGGGTGACTGTTTATGTTGTGTTTTTCTGTAAATCCTTTTTCTGTCCTTTTTTTAAATAGCTTTTTTTTCTCCTTCCTTTCTGACCACTAATTAAGGGGGAGTGCTTAAGGGTTCACGGGTGACGTAAGTTCTGGGTAAATTTACCTTGAGCTTGCTCTTTTCTGCCTTGTGAAACAAGTGGCTCTGAGTAAGTGGAGTTAAAAAACACAAGAGTTGTAAACTAAAGTAATTGAATCTTTAAGGAAACTACAAACTGTAAGTTTATAGCCCTGTGAAATTAATAAATATTGCATCTTGGAAAATTAGTAGCAGCAAGGTGGAAGGTTGATGTGAGCATATTTCCTTTCTGGTTTTAGAAATCTGGAGGAGCACATTACAATACTGAAATCACTGGGTCACCTTAAGATGGGTCTCCTGCTCACTGAGCAGGTAGTTAATGGGATAGATGGGGAGAGTGGAGAGGTTAATCAGAATGATTATGTAGGGAGCAGCCTAACAAATTTGCAAAGCTATGTAAAGATGTGCAGGTGGCAAACCCAGTGGTGGCAGCCCTAGATGTTACTGCTACCCCTAACATCTGGGTAGGTTGGCAATGAAGGAAGGAGTAGACAATTGGTTGTCATAGCAGATTCTGTTTAGGAGGACTGATAGAATAGTTTGTCGCCCAGATCCAAATGGTTTGCTGACTGTGGTGAACCAAATGGACAAATTACTGGGAGGGGCTGGGCATGACCCAGCTGTCTTGGTGCATGTTGGAACCAATGACAGGATATCAGTTTAAAGAATTAGGTTGAAGGAAAGGACCTCCAGGGTTTGTTCTCTGGAATATTGCCTGTGCCATGCGCAACACAGAAAAGGCAGCGGGGGCTTAGATAGATAAACGCATGACTTAAGTCCTGTTGTAAAAGGGAAGAGTTTGGATTCTTAGAGCACTGACTTTTCATTGGTTTACAACCTATATGCCAGAGATAGTTTGCACCTAAATGGAAGGGGGTCTGCTCTGCTAGAGGAAAGATTTATGGGAATGGTGGAGGGATATTTAGACTAGGTCAGAGACAGGTGTGACATGCAAATATGGTGGCAGAAAGGTTGGACAGGGGACAGTCACCAGTGGAGGGTGGATTGGGGATAGTTAGGGGGAGGGTCTGTTTGTATGTGAGAGGTGATCTAAAGGAGAATGTGAAAGAAGAAATTGTTGATGGAGCATGTGATGAGGTTGAGACATTATGGCTGGATTTGAATATGGGGATGCATAATACAAATTTATTTATTGGAGTCTGCTATAGGCCCTCAAAGAGTTAAAGAAGAAATGGACACTCAACTACTAGCACAGATAGAAAGGGCTGCAAAGGCTGGCACAGTTGTAGTAATAGGAGATTTTAACTACCTTGTAATTGGCTGGAGTAATAGCACCACAGGTACAGCAAAAGGGCCAAAATGTATGCATTTAATACAAGATAATTTTATGGTACAGTTTATAGAAGCCCCAACTAGAAATTATATTCTGCTGCTTTTTTCTAACAATGCAGTGCTTATAACAAATGTGCATATACATAACAACAAATAATAGATAATCAGGGTAGCAGTGATCATAATATAATTTCATTTATTAAACTTTCTATTATTAAAGGCAGCTCTCTATGACTTGCACCGGGAGAGGATATTTTCCTCTAGTTTCCTCTAGTTTAGGAGTGTAAAATTAAAACCTATATGGCTCACATCTAATGTTAAAAATACCATATAGAATAAAAAAGGACATTCCAAAAATATCAAAATGAAGGATCACCCTCAACATTTGAAAACTATGAAGAATATAACAAAGGATGTAAAAATGAGATAAAATGTGCAAAACTTCAAAATAAAAGACAGATTTCAAAAGAAAGTAAGGCAAATAAAAAGAGCCCCCCCCCCCCCCCCCCCCCCATTTCTTTAATAATAGCAAAGAGCTCAGTTATTTCAAAGCCATTGTTTCTAATTTTTAGAGACTCTTTAATCATTGGCATGGTAATAAAATTGCGTAAGGCCAATGTGGTTCCTATCTTCAAAAAGTAACCAAGTAACTACAAAACAGTAAGTTTACCTGCCGTAGTTGGAAAGGTCCTAGAGAGTTTATACACATAGACACATAGAGGAGTTTCTACAAGAAAATAATAATTTAAGTGAAAGCCAGCATGGACTCAAGTAAGACCGAAGTTGTCAAACATATTTAGTAAGTAAGCAAAAAGGTAGACAGTTGATATGATACTCTGTATGAGTAAAATTCTGGGTTTTCGAAGAAGACTAAGTCAAAAATCGTCTATCCTGATTGTGAATCTGCTCGGAAGCCAGTGCCACATGATGCAGAGAATCCAATGGCAGTCCCTCCTACATCTGTTTTTACTGACAGTGACATGTTGAATGAGGAACAGCCGGATGATGTTGATGTTAATGAATGTTATGAACCCCAATTTGAAGAGGGTAAGCCACATTTTATAAGCCTATCAGATTTAGATGATCTAGTAAGGTACCTGTCTTTGTGAAAAGAGAAGAAAAGAGAAGTCTAAACTGTTAAGGTGCGTACACACTTCCAATTTTTATCGTTCCAATCGAACGACGAACGATCGATTGGGCAAAAAGTCGTTCGTAAAAAAGTAACCAACGACGCCGACGAACGAGGAAACTCGTTGGAAACGAACGACTGGACCGGCGGATCGGACGACGATCGTTGAACATCGTTCGTGTGTACGGTCGTTCGTTGATCGTCCATGCGCTGAGCATGCGTAATGAACGAACGTTCGTTCACTTTCCTGTCGTGCACATAGTTCCTCTATCGCTCAAACGATCGTATCTATTGTGTGTACAATATCTACGAACGATCGTGTCGTTAACTCTATGTGCAGGATCGGTGCTATACGATCGTTCGCAGATATCGTGCAGGATCGTTCGTCGTTCGTTTTCCAACGATAATAATTGGAAGTGTGTACGTAGCTTTAACCTCCAGATTAAAGGAGTGGAATTTGCTACAAAAAGGTACAACTTCACACTTTCGTGATTGTCACACAAAGTTCTCAGGTTATGAATCAACATGAGTGGTCTGATGAGGGAGTTAGGTTGCGAATATTTACCAGAGCAGTGGAGATTGTTCATAGACTCAAGCAAAGCAAGTTTGAAATCTGTATTACTGCATAAAGGTAACAAAAAACCTTCTGTTCCGCTTGCTCATGCCGATGGAATGTAAGAGACATATAAATCCATGGAGATCATTTTGAAATTGATTACCTTTTCAGAACACAAGTGGAACATTTGTGGTGAACTGAAGGTGGTAGCACTCCTTCTTGGCCTGCAATTGGGATATACAAAATATATGTGCTTTCTGTGCCTGTGGAACAGTCGTGATGACAGCAACAATTACAAAGTGAAAGTGAAAAACCCTGACCTGAACACACTGTTGGCCAGTACAACGTGAAGCATAAATCACTCATTGATCCACAGAAAGTTTTGGAAAAGTTGAAACTACTGTACTGTTTGGTTGGGCAGCCAAGTGGCAAATGACATTTAATATAGATAAATGTAAAGTTATGCACTTGGGGGCTAACAACATGCAGGCTTTATACTGTCTAGGGGGAATACATTTGGGCGAGTCAGAAATGGATAAGGATCTGGGGGTTCTGGTAAATCATAGCCCTATTAACAGAATGCAATGCCAAGCTGCAATATCCAAAGCTAGCAAAGTACAGGGAAGGGCAACTAAACTAATAAAAGGAATGGAGGAGCTCAGCTATAAGGAGAGATTAGCTGAACTGAATCTATTCTCCCTTGAGAAGAGACGTTTAAGGGGGGATATGATCACCCTGTATAAATATATAAACAGTCCATACAGAGAACTCTCTTTCCAATTATTCACTTTGAGATCAAAGAACAAGAGGGCACTCTTTGCGTCTGGAGGAAAAGAAATTTAAGCCCTGGATAAGGAAGGGGTTCTTCATTGTAAGGTCTGTGAAAATGTGGAATCGGCTTCCTCAGGAAGTAGTTTCAGCAACTACTATAAATTGCTTTAAAAAAACTGAATGCTTTTCTAGAAGCACAGAATATAACTGGGTATTAGGGCTTTAAAGTAAAGATAACAGAGACTGTTGATCCAGGGAACATCCGATTGCCTCATGGAATCAGAAAGGAATTTTTCCCCTGTTTTTTCCCCAAGCAAATTGTACCAGGGTTTTTTGCCTTCCTCTGGACCAACTATGTCCTATAGGGTTTAATATCTGGGATAAGTTTATTTCCCTGGTGGTTGAACTTGATGGACATGTCTTTTTTCAACCTAACCTACTTTGTAACTATAACAGATGCTAGACTGAAAGCAGGCATTTTTGTTGGTCCGCAAATCTGCAATTTGATGCCTGATGCCACATTCAGAGACAAACTCAACCCACTTGAACTTGCTGTTCTGGATTCATTTGTGCTAGTTGCAAAAAACTTTGTGGGCAACCAGCAAGCTGAAAACCATGCTGAGCTTGTGAACAACATGCTAACAGCATACCATCAACTTGGCTGCCGAATGTTACTTAAAATTAATTTCTTACATTCCCATCTGGACTTCTT
>NC_092860.1:67281104-67370816 GCF_032062135.1 Pyxicephalus adspersus
TTCATTAGAACACCGGATAGGGAATCCCCCTCCTCCGCAGTGTCTTGGGAGGAAGGGGATCCCCCATCAGAGATCTCCCTGCGGCAGCCGAAGGGAGCCAAAACATAGAGGCTGAAGAGCCGCATGCGGCTCCGGAGCCGCAGGTTGCAGACCCCTGTCCTAGGCAGAACTTTAGATTTGGATTCAGCGCACTTGATTTAGTATAGGACACATGGATTAGGCCAAGTAGCAAACAATATTTATTATTTGTGATGCAGTGTTATATTCAGGTAGTCAGCTTGACCTATTGTTTGGACCCATAACATTGCTGAACCTAGACGTGACCAACTGAAGCAACCTCGGATCGTAAGAGCTTTCAACAGCTATGCAGTGTATTTTCCCTCCTCGGTGGTTTGCAAAGGCACTGGGCCACAGTGTTCTGTAGGTGTGGAATAGCACTTGGATAAGATATCTAAAGACCAGACCAACAAATTATGTTTGAATAATTTTTATTAACTTACAAAAAACATAAGGAAATGAAAAATGTTCTTAATGTTCTTTTTAAAGCGTAAACTGGGGGAAAAAAAACTTACACACCTTTACTTTCCAAGATTTGTCGATCCCTCCAGGGGTTTCCTGGATCAGGTCCTGCGTATCCTTCATCCCAGGCACCTCTATTTTCTCTGCCCTTCTCTCAGGCATGAGATCTGGTGACGTAGATGGGGGATCTCAGTGTGCATGTATGAGAGCTACATTTTTTTTTATCCTGCTGCGGCGATCAAGACAAAAAGGTTAAAAGAAAAGGTTTTCTACCCTTTTATATAAGGTGAAACTTTTAGTTTAGGTCCGCTTTAAGTTTTGATAAAGCAATGTGTTTCATTGATGCTAAAAAAAATTCAAGCCTTTTGAGTTGCTCAATAGTACCCTGTGAAACTATGACATTATTTTACCAAAAGTAGTTGTTTTCACTTTATTTGCCACTTTCAGATTTTATATTGGGCTTATTTTTCTCTTTTCACAGTACTCACCCAGCATGACAATGAGCGTGTGATAAACACCAACGGATAAAGCCTCTCCAGCGCAGGACTATCACTGTCCAAGCAGCAAGGATTACAAATTAGTTGTGTTGTTTAAAAGCAGGAAAGTACTTACTCAGAGGCTCTCTGCATACTGTACAGAGCAAATGGCTGCACTGCACTACAGTGACTTTACCTTTTGGACAGCAGTGTGTGCAGAGGACATTTCATCCACACTTCTGTGACATTCATATGATCTTTTCTGCCAAATCCCAGACTGCATTGATAAGAGGGCCTTTACTAACACAATGTGTGAAGCCTACTTTTCAAATGACCATTTAGCTGCACATCCAAACTGACCAAGAAAGAGAGCTTCGCTTCCATGGAGGAGCATTGGAAGATTTCAACAATATATTCGTAAATTCCTTTCCATCAGGAGAGATATGTTCTTCTAACATTGAAGAGGTTAAAGCCACAAACATGCAAGTTTTGAATTTTATTTATTAAGAATAAATACTGGATCATAAGGATACTCAACTCCTATTGTCTTACCTCCATTTTAGTGTGAAAAGTACTTTAAAACGTTAAAGTGTCCATAAGAAGAAACTCTTTATACATGATTGCCCTGTGAAATCCCTGCAGGCTCCAAAAAACAGCCATGTATTAACCCTAGAACAAAATGGAACTGTATTTTATACCACCTCTTTCACTTGGCCAGTACATTCTGAAACTAGACAAAGACATTTCTATTTAGAGGAAAAGATTAAAAAAAAAGTTGTACATTGCTATGAACAGAATCAGATCTTGTTGTGTATTACATTTATAGGGACAGATGAATTTTTGTTAGTTTATGTTTTTTTACCCTACAGTTCAAAACAAAAAAAAAATTTTTTTTTATGTGCACCACATTTCAAAAATTTTTTCCTTTGTGTCTTTTGGGGCCATTTTGGACTTGCGGGTGACCACAATGTTCTGCCCCAGGCTGAACTGCAGTACCAGCTGCTCCCATTAAGCTGGGCAGTTAGTAACCATTTGGTGCACTTGTTTCAATGTGGGTGTGGTGTATTCTTGTATGGTACCAGAAGGACGCTTTTGGCTGTGTGGTTATTTTTGCTCTTTTGGAGGAAGAACCAAAGTCGAAGCCATGTAGAAGCAGGTTACCTATGGTGCAGTTTTTTGCTGGACACATAGCAGCTGTTTGATAGGTGCCAGTGAACAGATAACTTGACAGTTTTCCACCAGAAGTATGAAAGTAGCCCTACAATTTTCAAAGCATCTGGAATTATTACAACGTATACCAAATATATTTCAATGGTACTGCAGTCTCAAAATCCAGCCCTTTAATCTACTCAGGTTTGTAGAGGATGCATATCAGAAAAAGAGCCCTTATAATAATTTATCAAATCTGAAGCAATAGTGTAAGTCAGTATACAATAGTAAAAGCATTATTTCCCTAGTGTTAAAAATGCATTTTATAAATTAACATTTCAGGACCCTAACCATGGACTTGATTAATTATGTATTATTTGGATATCATTTGTTATAAACAAATAAATCAATCCATGTTATGGGAACAGATTTGTGGCAGTGAGCCACAGCTAATTTGTCAGTATTTCATGTAAGGACCCTTTCTGATGATATTGTTGGTTCTCTGCAAAATAACCAAACTGAAATGGGATTAAAAGTGTTACTTTAGTTGTGCATAGTTGCCATCGAGCTGAATCACAGCATGAATCACATTCTATATTTTTTCCAGTGGGCTCAGCCTTTATAAAACCAAATAATGGTGACATTTTGTCCAATGAATTGATCATATAGAGCAGTGTTTGTCAACTCAGGTTCCTCCTGAGGTTGCTGTGGGCAACTTGGACCTCTCAGGTCAGTTTACCTGACACCAGTGTCCTATTTTGCTATCTCGAAGGCTGGAATTCTTCCCACTGGACATCAATGTAAGAGGCATTCTTCCCACTGAAAAGCACAACATTGTACTGTGAACTGTGGATATAGTAATTATAGCAGGGGTTCCCCGAAGACCCAAAAGTTATTTTAAGCCTTCACACATGTGAAAGGTTTTGAAAAGCTGATATAGAAAATAAATAGTAACTGGAAAATCAGCTGTAGGAAAGTGGAAAGGGGAAAATAAAAAAAACACAGTAGGAAGTTTTAAAATTCTAGTATCAGAGTGGCATTGAAAGGTATCTGCTGATTTAACTTTTGTATGCTCTGTTAAAACAAAAAAACATATTTTCTTTATGCCATCCAGATGACGATGCTCCTATTCTACCTTTTTGCATTGCATGTATAGCTAAATAAACAAACACAGATAATGTGGCTGTTATAACACGGCCAATCCTTAAAGCTTTCCCTATAAGAAATATGGGTCTGCCATGAATCACATTCGGGGTCAGTATTCTAAAACAAGTTTGCAGATGAGAAAAGTTAGAGTAAAGGCAGAAGTAATCAACACACTTTTTATAGTTAAAAATTTCAAAGTATTGCATCAAGATGGTTTAAAAGGCAACAGGGCTACTAACCTTTGTAGAATAATGAATATTCCATGTAGCCATATCTTCTTTAGGCAAGGTTTCCTTTCAAAGTAATTAAACATAGAGGATCCTTGTGGTTAAACCTTAAAATTATATAGTAATACTTTTTATTTACTTTTTTAAAAAATTTTCGCATATAAATATAGATGTTGGAACATTTTACCACCATTCCATGCTTGTGACTTCCGAGCAGTCACATCTGGTTGTGTTGTGACTTGGTTAAATCATCTAGATTAATTGTGTGCGAATATTAACATGGAAACATATTTTAGACAAAATAAACTAATTACTAGCATCAGAGGTACAAATAAATATAAATGAGTTTATTAAATCTTCATTTTAACCCTTTACAGGATTAGTACAATCAAACCTAAATGGTGATCATGAACCATAGAACATAGGTATGTAATTAGCTATAGAGAAAATAAAATTGATCTAGTGTCTAATGCGTTGAAATTAGGCAGGATTACCTGAAAACCCTCAACACAAACTCCCACATTTTTTATATGATAAAGTCCCTTTAACGCTCAGTAATAAAAATGCATTAGTTATAATAATGACAATCTATATTTTATCTCACAATACCTTTATCATCATACCATTGAATTCATTTGCTCTAATACTGTATAGGTGTGCAATTTTTAAGTTTTTTTTACGTTCCCTAAAATAGGTATTTATCCAGTGCAATGCTTTATTGCTCATGAGCAATTTCTTCTCAATTACCACAATAAAAACCTCACAATTACCACCAGCTGAAAGTTAGCAGTATGCTAAGGAGCAAATAGTTTTTGAACCTGGCATTATGCACAAAATAGTTTAAAAATCATTCATTTAATGTGGATGCAGTAAACTAATTGATAAGTCTGATAAAATCTTTAATGAGTTGAAAACATTATTTTTATGATAGGTGAACAACACATATCAGTTAAGATTATTATCTTGCATTGTTTTAGTGAATTAAACCCTGAGTATTGTACTGTTTCATAAATGCTACAATACATTGATGCTGGGCTCTCATGTTACTCAAAGGGGTAAAGTTTATGCCAATTATGAGGTGTTCTTGGTTGAAACAAAACACTATACCATGGTGGGTTCTGTGATCTGCTGTGATTCTAGAGGTCCAATGGCTGTAATTGGTGTTACATGCAGTACCCTAAAAAACTGATACACTGAGCTAAGGTAATATTCCAATTTGTATCTTTGTAACTGTTACATTACACTTTCCCTGAGGCCATCTCATCATTAACAAATGGAAATCCAAGCACAGGATAGGGAGGGGACAATAGCCATAGCAGAATCGTTGTTCTCCCATCCTTGGAGGTTTAAACCGCTCCTAATGTATAATGTATGCACCAGATAGCTTGTGGATTTAGCAATATCATTGATTATTGGTGACTGTGTCACAGCTACCTATGTCATGGCGTAGGTGCATTCTCCAGCAGGGGCAGAGGCAGGGCTTTCAAACAATAATTAATGTCCTTTTCATGCATGATAATATGTTCACAGAACAGAGCCAAAGCCCAACTGCCTTTTTGGTTTTGAGGTTATCATAAGTCTAATATTGTTTATTTCTACAATACCACTGTGAAATGTTTAGACTGGGCGAGACCTAATATATATATATATATATATATATATATATATATATATATATACTCCTCTTTCAGCGCCTGCAGGGACAAGGGATGTTGTAGGGGGTCACAAACTGTCTCATTAAAGGGGACACATTTTAAATGTCTTATGAAGAATTGTTTTCTTTTTTTTTTCTAAACATAAAGGACCTCATTGCAAAAGTTGTTTGTGCTTATTTTGTTGATTTATTTTTTTTCTATTGTATCCCAAAGCAACTTTGTACAGGATTATAGTAATAACAAACCCACATCCTTCCTATTATTAATTTTTATACTTTTATTTTTTTTCTGCAATGTCTGCGTAATTCTAGTGTGATGTAAAATACTGTAACATTAGGACAGGATTTAAATTCAAAAAAATTAAAAATGTACCGCTATTTGTTCTTTATATGATATGACAGTATTTGCAATATAAAGCATTCTCTTACAGAGCCTGCTTTGTATTTTGCTCGTAGGGTTAGAATTCAGTCCTAGATTTTAGTTCTGTGTAGGAAAAAAAAAAATTTATATATATATATATATATATATATATATATATATATATATATATATACCATTTGTATGTTCTTTATATTGTATAAAATTCTTTAGAGCAAAAGTTGCTTATTAAAACAAAAAAAAAAACTGCATCAATAAATGTAATTTGATTTTTTTCATACATCTGCGTTGTACTCTTATTATTCAGATACAGGTGTAATCATTCTATTTAGATGATTTTGCTTTCGTGTGTGCTACTACAATAAGGTTTAAATTTTAAAGTTCTTTTTACCAAAGCAGGACTCAAATGAACCAGGTGGGTGGGGAAAATTGGGAGTGTATACTGATTACAATATTTGTTTTGTTTGTTTTTTTCTCTATAATAAATGCATTCCACTTACCTTACCTTACTAACCTCCACTTACCAGGTGGTATCCCAGATATTATTGGTGTGTCAAGTAATAACATTTATAACTTGGGGAAACAACTGATTTGTAAAAAAAAAAAAAAAACCCTGTAAATTGGCTAAGTTGGTTGAATTGCAATATCCACCGCAAATTACAGTTCTGCTGTATGGATGCATACCAATTCATAGAGTTCACTAGGAATTATGCAAATGTATGAATTGCCTGTACCCAGTAATTTACCCATCATCAAAGTACACACTTTTACCTGTTTGTTACTGTTTGATTTACAAAACAACACATAATAAACATTTAAACCAACATTGCAATCAAAAAGAGAAAAAGTTTGGAGGCTGGATTTTAGGGGTGATATCTAGAATTATATTATTTTTAAATAGCAGCCAAACACTGAACATGCTGACACCACTGTTGAAAAATATTGTGCTTCTCTGACTTCAAGAGGTTACATTGCCCTAACTTTAGAAAATAGCTCCAATGTCCCCTATGCCCATGTTCAATGCAAATTCCATATAAATAAGTTAAATCACTGAATCCTAAATCAGAAGTTCTGCTTACATTTCCTAGGATCACCACTCTCATCTCAAATTACCTACACTTAAGTAGGTGAAACTGTATCTAAGAAAATAGAATTACACTTCTCTACATTTGTATGAATTGTAGAGGAATTTAGAAGGGGTAGGGGCTCAGACAATGTGAGTAGTCCCGCCATTTTAGTAGGAGGTCAGAGTTAAGTCAAGCGCTTGGCAACATGGAGAATGCTGACAAAAACAGATAACTGAATACTTACTTACTGTAAATCTCCTTTCCTGACATGATCCATGTCATCCTACAAACAGAGTTAATCCCCTTGCTCCTCCTACTCCCAGGAATGCAACTTAATAAATTAGTAGCAACTCCAGCACCTGGCATTCCGTAACTAGTCATCCTCAATAATAAGGGTGGGATCCTATGCTGCCATGGAGCATGTCAGAAAAGTTACTTTAGGTAAGTATTCAATTTTCCAGTTTTCCCGACCACTCCATGTCAGCCTACAAATGGGAAATAACTAGATCAAGCCAGGGTGGAATGCTCATAAAAATGTAATCATTTAGAGTGACAAAAGACAGTAATTTCTGCCCAAAGTTATCTGTGGTCAACGCTGATGGACATTATTTCTAATAGTCTTTAGGCTGAGGTGATCACCACAAGAAAGGCTGTTTTCTGTGATAGTAGGTTTTAAGAAAATTTTTCAAGTTGATTTGAACTTGTCAGACGCAAGGAAGTCAAGCACAAGAAGTAGATCCCATTTAGGGTATCTTGGTCTTCTGGATTTTGGCAACTGCCTTACAGAATTGTATCACCAGTGGAGGCCTGATTGGTGAGATGGTTGAGACTTGACCTTTCAGAGTATTAATACTGAGCCTCATTTCTGGAGGAATTCCAGGACATGCTGCACTTGCAGCTGGGTTGCCTGTAAATTATGTGAGGTCATGAATATTTGAAACTGTTGCCACACTCTGTTGTAAGCAGAATTGGTACTGGACTTTCTTGCTTTCATGTTTGTTTGGACCACACGCTTAGAGCACCCAAGGCTTATTAGCTTTTTTCTTTTTAATACCCATGCTGTCAGGCATGATTTCCTGATGTTCGGGTGGAAAAGGAGACCTTGGTAGAGGCAATCTCTGCGGGCTTACAGGAGAGGTGTTCGTATCCTCA
This sequence comes from Pyxicephalus adspersus, assembly GCF_032062135.1. Taxonomy (NCBI): domain Eukaryota; kingdom Metazoa; phylum Chordata; class Amphibia; order Anura; family Pyxicephalidae; genus Pyxicephalus; species Pyxicephalus adspersus. The sequence continues at coordinate 67,288,874 of NC_092860.1, forward strand.
TTTGTCGCAGGAGTGGATACCTTGGACAGTTTCGGACAGTTGGGAATGAATGCTAGTACCACAATCGACTCTTCTAGAAGATGGCTTAGGAACTTGTGGATCAGCGGCAGCAGGGGAAACGCATAGACCAACTGAGTCGCTGTTGTCGATTGTTGTTCTGGATAGGTAATCTGCATGCTGTTTATCTTGCCTGGGATGTATAGCACAAAAAGGTGAGCCAGGTTTTCTTGTGCCCAATTTATAATAGTAACTACTTCTTGGCAGGTGTCTGCTGCACGTGCCTTCTTGATTTTTTACATGGGCGACAGCTGTGATGTTGTCCATACTCAATAGAACTGTTTTGCGCTGTATCAGATCTTGAAGGGCTAGGAGGCCCTAATATGCTGCTCCCAGTGCTAGCACATTTGAAACTGTGCTGCTGGGTTGCTCCAAGGCCCTTGCGCTATCTGGCCTTAACAGAGTGCACCCCATTCATCTTTGCCGGCATCTAAAGTGAAGTTTACCCATATGATGGAGAGAAGGGAGTGACGATTGAGAAGGTTCGGTTTGTCTAGCCACCATATTAGGCTGGTCTTAATTTCTTGGGTGATGTTCTAAAAAGCCTATTTGAAATAGGCGCTTTCTTCACTGGGCCTATTTTGTCATTGAGATGGTAGAGGCCACAGTCCCTACTGCTTTTATGCAATGTTTTGCTGTTTATGAACCTGTAACAGCCTTCCTGTGATTATTTGAATTTTTTTGCTCTGGTAAATAGACCATGTTGACTACCATGTCTATTAGGTAGACCAATGTCTGGGTAGGGAGAAGATTGCTATTTTCCATATTCAGCATTCAGCCAAAGTCCTTCAGTTGTTGTAAGACTATTTGTCTGTGCTTTAAGAGAAGACGTTTGTCCAGTGATATCAGTAGGATATTGTTTAGGTGGTGGTATATACATAAGCCCATCTGACGCAGGAGGGCTGTTACCTCCAGGAGGACTTTGGCAAAGATCAAGGAAGAAGTTGTCAAGCTGAATGGGAGATACACAAACTGGAAGTGCAAAACAAAGAAACTTTTATAATAAGCTTGTATAATAGTTTACAGCATTTTCATTTTCAAGTGCTTCTTGGATTTGTTGAGGGCCCTTAGGTTTATGACCAGTTGCCATTTTCCCAACTTTTTTGTATTAGGAATAGGGAAAGTAACATCTGCTGAAACTTTGTTCTGGTGTTACTGGTACGATTACCCTCTAAGCAAGCAGAGTATCGCCATACATCCACATGGACTGTTTCTTTACATTGCAGGAGGGGACTTTGGTTGTCACAGTATAGTTGGTGTTCCTGTGAGAACTAAGGAGATCAAAGCAAGCAAATCACTGGCATGAGACCAAACCTTGTTGCCTGACAGCTGTATTAAACAACTATGAGGCTGCCCTGAGGGACCAGCAGCAGCGCTCCCATCCTAAGACACCATTGGAGTCATGAAGAGGGACATCGCTTGTTCAGCAGTCAGTCAGAGCTTTACCCTGACAAGGTAGGCGGCTGCACCTGTGAGTAAGAGGAAGAAAAAGAAGGGATGCCAGGTGCCTGGGTTGCTTCTAATTATTGAGGTACAATCCTTGGAATAGGAGAAGCAAGAGGATTAACCCTATTTATAGGCTGACAAAGAGCTGTCGGGAAATATTTTTTTAGCAAATTAAGTCTAATGAAGAGTTTTCAGTATACAAAAAAAAAAAAAAATATTCAATAAAGACTAAAGACATAATGTTCAAAAAGCAATTTTAAGCTACATGGAGGTGGACACATTATGCTTTGGGGATGTTTTTCTGCTGAGGATACAGGACACCTTCACCGCATCGAAGAGACAATGGACGGGGCCATGTACTGTCAAATCTTGGGTGAGCACCTCCTTCCCTCAGCCAGGGCTTTGAAAATGGGTTGTGGATGGGTATTCCAGCATGACATTGACCCCAAACACACGGCCAAGGCAACAAAGGAGTGGCTCAAGAAGAAGCACATGAAGGTCCTGGAGTGACCTAGCCAGTCTCCAGACTGGTTGATAGGGGATCAAATACTTTTTTCACTCATTACAATGCACATTAAGCTGTGACTTTTGAGCGCTGGGTTTTTGAGGGTTCTTTTGTTGTTATTATGTCTCTCACATCTACAATAAACCTACTATTACAATTATAGACTGGTCATTTCTTTGTCAGAGGGCAAACGTACAAAATCAGCAGGGGATCAAATGCTTCTTTACCTCACTGTATGTGTCTGTGTAGTGTAACAAGACACTTCAAGAAATGGGGAGGGCTATGACTTATGATGAAAGAGGGAGGGGACTGTACTAGGAATCTGGCTCTTTCAGGAAAAGTCAAAAATTCTAGCAAATATAAAAGAACAATGAAAAGTAAATAATAATTTATAATTAGAAATAAACAATAAGCAATGCCAATAGATTTTTCTTTGCTTCTAACTGCATAAATCTAACTAAAAGCTTCAATTAAATTTATAACAGCCCTGGTACCAGCTCTTCTTTGTTTCAGTCTGTACTTTTGTAATATCTGTTAAACCAAACCATAATTTTATAGGTCATTCATGTACGTGACTGAACAAGTGAAGGGCAGAACATATGTCATTTATCTGTTTTACTTGACAGTTTATGCTATTTTGGAGTTTGAGACTGCCCAGATATTCTGTGGTTTTTGTTGTCTTTTTCTGTATGTATGACCATATTTGAATGTATGGAATTGTATATATCGCATTGTAACCATATTGTAAGACATTACATCCATCGGGCGTCACCACACACACATATTTACACTCAGGTATTCTTGTTAAGTTGCTGCTGTAGGCTTCTTTGAAGATGTTTAAATAAATACACAAGTTTTTAATAATACAGAAGAGGACAATCATGTTCATAATATACCCAAATAACAACAAATATAGTAATATGACTTTTTTATATAAATTATCTGGTATACAGTGCCTACATCAATTTCTGATGATATTAATGGCCATTGCCCATTAGATAAGTCCAGATAAGTCAATTACCACACTTAGTGGAGCACTGAAGGCTTTCAGTTTCAAATAATGGCAGACACACCACACAAGAGGTAGACACAAGAATACTAAGCTGAGCAGAAGAGGACACAGAAGGGAACTTTTGATAGAAGAGGCGAAACAAGGATTAATGTCACAGCAGGTTTATGGTAATTTTCCTGAGTTTTAGTTGCTTGAATAGATTAAGTAGTTTTTACCTATAATCATACTTTATTTATTTTTGCAACTGAAAAACAGTGCTCTTTGAATAAGCGTTAGACTTAGTATCAGATTAATAGTAATAGCAATAAATCCTGCAGAGGAAATCAGGAATAGATGGGACTTTAATGTAAAGTAGAAACTCTTATATAACGTTGTGAGTCTGATGTAAAACGGAGTACTCTGATGTGAAAAAGAATGTGGCCCTGATATAAAGGAGCTAAAGATCCTGAATGGTAGGGCCTTGCCGAAAAAAGCAACTGAGCTCATAGATATACAGCTAGAAAAATCATCAGCAACTGAAGAGAGAAGCCCAGAGAGGGTGCCCAGGTCCAAACTCCACATTAGGGCTCATAGGTCTGTAGCTACGCCACTGATTATAAAAGTCTTAGTGCCAAGGGTGTCTCCTCACTATTTTTATTTTGGAGTGATTTCAACTGGAAACAAAATACTGAAAATACTACAGAAAGTTTAAAACCTGCAAGCTGAATCAGCAGGGAAATTCATGCACAGGTGGGGGTCCACCTAATCAAAACAGTTCTGAGACTATTGTGGTGTTTTCCACTATGGTACATTGTGATAAAAATACAGAAAACTACACCTTTGTGAAAAATCCTATAGTTAAAGTTATATTTTTTATGTATTATTACATAAAAATTATGTATTGGTAATTATAATTTATCATTATTTATTTTTTTATAATTACCTTATCCTTGAGATTAAAATAATTGGCTTAACCTTGGGGAGAAAGCCCATATGAACCCAGGGAGGTGAAATCTATCAGAGACATTACCTATTAAGTGGGGGGGAAGGGATCAACAGGAATAGCCTAAAATCCAAGACAATAAAAAATATTTCTCCACGTAACGCGCTTACCTCAAAATCCATACACAGCACTTCATTCATATGACTAATTTATTTGGAAGTGCAGGCGTTATGCCAAATGTAGGTTAGACATACATGCTTCAGCTTCCTCAAACATGCATCTCCCATAAAACAAAAGTTAAACCCTCTTTTGTTAAAAATGGGGGAATTACTGATTTTTTTTTTAACTCATATGAAGCTGTTCCATTTTACTATTCTATTTATTGATACGGATTTATTCTGGATCATATGGGCTGACCAGTCTCTTCAGACTTTGTGTTATGTGAGTGTTTAAAATTTAATGACCAATATACGCCTTATATGCTTAGGAAGCTTTTTTTATAGTTACTTGTTATTTTTTTCTGAGTGTAAGTAAAATAAACACAGCACAATACATAACTAATGAAAGTTTTAATGTATCATAAATGCAATTAATCTAGAGGTTTATTTTATTGTATTTGTTAGCATTGCAAAAGAAAGACCTTGTGTACTTTCTTCCAAGGCAACGTTTAAATTGCAGTATATTCTTGGATAGCATATTGTAGGTTTTTGTATATTTGTTCTTGTATATTATATTATAATAAAACAAACTATTGCAAAAAGAAAAAGTATAGCTGTATGTTCCAATACCCTTAAACAGCCATTTAACCCTGGTAGTGCAGGTCTTTACTGTAAGGTATTTTTGTAATTTATCCAGCTTTCTAGGTAAATTACCAGATCAGCTCTCTTATGTAAACATAACACCATGTGGGTGGTCACAGCTGACAGTGTTCCCCTTCATCTCAGTCCCCTGAATACATTATTAGCATAATGTGGGAAATAGTAAGCCCCCCTTTGAAAACTAACAATTATTTTATACCTACAAGCATATAAAAAGTTAGATTACCACTCCCCTAATTTAAATACATTTCATATTTAAGGTGAATTCTTGTACCAAGCAGTTTACAGACTGTCTTGTTTAAATTAAAGTGTGCTTTTTATTTATAGTTGCCTGGCTCTAATTGGTATAAAAACACTTAAAGGACCTGAAGGAAGCCCGCAGCAAAAGTTTCAAAGTTGTTAAAACTCCTTTATCTATACTTCTTGTCAGTCGGTGTGTAAAGCCCAAGCATTAACATGAAAACCAACATGGTAAGGATCAGCAAAAGCAGCCTATAAAATTCTTACATAAACCTTAAAAAATATCATGTACGGAGAATAACCACTGACTCCTAAATTAAAGAATGGAGTAATTTGACTGCATCTGTCTTTCGTACGGGATGTTAATTAGGGACCATCATAAATACTCATCACTTACAAAGAAATAGGGAGATATGCTGATATAAAGTATCAACCAAGACATAAAAAAAAATTGTAGTAAGTTTGAAGACAGCACAAATGCAAATTATTTACCTATTGTACCACAGCACACATCACAAGAGTATTAGAGAGTTTAGCTTTGGAAAAAGATAAAGGGGGAACTACTCCTATATAACAAATGGGAGGGTGATATTGTTAATATGTAGCCCTCAGTTAAACTGTGTAAACTGTGGGATATTGGTAATATGCCAGCAGTTATACAAGACCCATGCACAAATATCTGTAAAATTCATTAGGAACCAAATCCTTTTATTTCAAGACATCGTCACTTGCTGGATTGTACTGCCAATCACCCTTATTCCAGTGTGTGAATGATTCTAGTCATTAAGATACACGATTAAACTGGAAAACTGACCTTCAAGTGCATTTATAATGTATTTCACAGGAAAAAATGTTCTACAAGAACAGTGAGCAAGGTTTATGTCATCCGAAGTTCTATTTATTAACTTCAAACTACAACAATTGTATAACAAGAGAGCAGCACAAGAACCAAAGTTCCGGACCACTACAGCTACACAAAACTCACATAAGGGGTCAGGTTTTATTAAGCATCAGTGCAAGAGTTGCAGTGTGAACTCCAAACTTCTACAGCGACTTATGTTAAAAAAATGTATAACTTATAGGCTATGGAAAAGTTGAGGAGGTCCACTAATTTTCTATCTCTGTGTCACTGCTGGTGACAGTTTGCTTTAGTCCATTACAATGCCCATTGCTAATGTCTTGATGAAAGCCATTGACCTGCACAGTTCCCTTCTTACTGGAAATTGGACAGGGGTTCAAAACCTTGCTTGGTCTTTTGAGGTTCACAAAACTTCTCTGCATCTTGTACTCCAACATCATATGATTTTGTGGATATAGACCCAAGCAAGCCCTGGAAAAAAATACAATACATGCTTTAGTACAAGCCATTTAAATAGAAAATATTTATGCTGGGTTATATTTTTACTTGTTCTAAAATAATGAAAATTAAAATTGTTGGTAAATTCAGTCAATTTTGATTTTATGGCATTTTATTACCTACTAGGCAGTCAGCTTAAAAAACAAAAACAAAAAAAACGTGATACCTGAGAATGTTCTCGATGCAGTTTCTCTGTCTGAAAAGAGCATTTACTACAGGTGTTCCTTCTGGCACAAGTGGAGCTTTACAGAGGAAGCTGAGAATTGAGAGGACACTGTGGAATGTTTGGAAGTTTTGGTCTTGCTCAGTGCAGAAAGTTATTCTCTGGCAGACCTCTGTGAGGATCACCAAATCTAGGATAATTGGACTAGCAAGAAGAGAGTCCTGCAAAGAAAAAAACCCAAAACAAAACAGATTTGAATCTGAAACATATAGTAACACCATTCATCATAATACATATTAACACAGTCATCAAATATTTTGGTATTGTGTACACAACTGTCCTGTGAAGTGTATTTCTTTTGTTAATTATCCAGATCAGCAGTCCCCTACTGGTGGTCCGCGAGAAAATTTTGGAGGTCTGAGGCTCTGGTCGGTGCATCCCCGAGCGGGGTCAGGAGAAGGACCTCGCTGTGGGGACGCATCAGCCAGAGCCGCAGACCACGTACCCCGAGCAGTTTCCAGGCTCAGGAAGTGGGCGGGGTGTGTCCCTGCACACAACCACCACTCTCCCATTGCAGGCTCAGATCTGTGTTGGGAGAGCGGGCGGGGTTATGTCATATTGAGGTCACTCTGGGGGAGGTTTCTCCCCCTTTGAGTGACACCCGGAGCCCCGCGCATGCACGGTCAGGAGTCGGTGATTTTAGTGGTCCGCGAACCTAAAAAGGTTGGAAACCGCTGATCTAGATGATAGTTTCTTAAGGATAAGGTTACAGGATGTGATTTCATAAATGTGTATATTTTTTAATGTTGCTTGAACAGATTTGAGATAGCCAAATCTATTAGGTTGTTCCAGTGGCCCAGGACCTAGAGTCACTCTCCTGTATCCATTCTTTGGGCCTGATTTAATAAAGCTCTCCAAGGCTAGAGAGAATACACTTTCATCAGCGAAGCTGGGCGATCCAGCAAACCTAGAATAGATCTAGTCAAGGATTGAAAACATTTGCTAAAAAAAAGCTAATGACTTTTAGGAATTCCATTCCAGGTTTGCTGGATCAACCAGATTCACTGATACAAGTGTATCCTCTCCAGCCTTGGAGAGCTTTAATAAATCAGGCTATTTGGCTCTGATTTATGAAAGCTCTCCAAAGCTGGAAAGAATACACTTTTATCAGTGAAGCTAGGTGATCCAGCAAACCTGGAATGGATCTGGTCCAGGATGCAAAACGTTTGCTAGCAAGCAGCAATTGATTTTACTAAAAAACTCTATGTTTTCTGTATTACCCAGCTTCACCTCTAAAAGTGTATTCTCTCCAGCCTTGCAGAGCTTTCATAAATCAGGCCCCTTTTCTCAGCTTTATATATTTAATCAATGGAGAGAAACATTTTTGCTAGAAATGCAGGATACAGAAGAGACTTTATAAAATTACAGAGGTGTTGCAAGTGGACGTTACAAGAAGCAGAGGTATGATATTTCTTACCCTCCCAGTAGCGCCCTTAAACAATGACTAACAACTATATTTTAGGAGCATGTGATCTCAGTGCAGGTGCATGCCTTAATTACATTTTACATTTTTGGTAAAATATTTATAACAAAATGTCAAAAATGGGTGAGAAGGACCAAAGAAAATGCACAAAGCAGGGATAAATAATACCTAGAATTGATATTTGCTTATAACAAATAAAGAAATACATTTCATTACAAAAATATAGAAATACATTTCCATGTTATTCGCAGTCTATTACATTACATTACAATATAGATTTTAGAAGGAATAAAGCTGACTTTTTATTACAAATGTCAACAATAACTGATAGCTGTATCATGACTATCACCAGGCATATATAAAACACAGATACTGCAGTTGTACATTGATCAGCAAATATAGTCAGTCAAAAATATTGGTACCCTTGCATTTATGTCAGACAATGCACAACTTCTCCCTGAAAATTGTTGCATTTTAAAATGCTTTGTGGCATTGTCTTTTTTATTTCTTTTGTTGGAATTGGAAGAACACAAAAAAGCAAAGGGAAAAAAAAAAAAATCAGAAACATTCCACATAAAACCCCCCCCCCCCCAAAAAAAAAAGCACACCCTTTGGAAGAAATAACTGATGTTAGTCGCTTTCTGTAACAATCAATGAGTCTTCTACATCTCTATACTGGAATTTTGAACCACTTTTCCTTTGCCAGCAGCTCTAGGTCTCAGATTTGAGGGGTTCCTTCTCTCCTAACTGCTGTTTTTAGATCTCTACACAGGTGGTCTATGGCAGGTGTCCCCAACCCGTGTCTGACAGGTAGGCTGTGGCTTTGGCCAGAGCGGCAGACCATGTTTCTCTGAGACAACAAGCAGACTTAGGGCTGTGGGCGGTTTGTGTCTCAGGTCCGAGCCTGCGATGGGTGGGTGGGCAGGTTCTGGCATCATGACATCACTCTGGGGGTAAGTTTCTTCCCCTTTGAGTGACACATGGCTCCCCACGCATGCACGGTCCGGAGTCCCTACATTTAGTGGTCCACGAGCCTTTAAAAGGTTGGGGACCACTGGTCTATGCAATTTAGATCTGGACTCGTTGCTGGACACTTTAGAATGCTCCAGCGCTTTGTCTTAAACCATTTCTGGGTGCTTTTTGAGGTATGCTTGGGGTCATTGCCCTGCAGTAAGACCCATGACCTCCAGCTGAGACACAGCTTTTTGACACTGGGCCCTACATTGCACCTAGAATACTTTACATGGTATTATAAAATCTGAAAACTATGAAAACTACCAAACAGGCAAGACTAGCAGTGCCTCTGGACAAATGAGACAAAAATATAGCTTTTCAGTAACCCACATCATTTATGCGCGTATTTTTCTAAATTCTATTATGTGTGTATTTTATAATATACAGCAAAACAGATGTCAACAATGCTAAATATTATAAGAATTACAAATGTGATAAAAATTATATGAAGGTGGGCAGGAAGAACCAGTTTGGCAGGGCAGGTAAAGCATTTATTGCTTTATGGACAGGTATAGTTTGACTAAAAGCATTTTGAATAGTAACAGGGTCGCTTTACTGCAGCAAAAAAAAAGTCAACACACTAGGTTGAGGCTGGCTGGCTGGGCTGTGTAATCTCAGACTGGATGAAATCGAAATCATAAAACAGCATTATACAACACTAAACATATAAAGCATGCAGACTTACCTCACAGGTGTTGTGAATAACAATGGTGTTGGTTCCCCCCAGCATTATTTCTGAAGTGTACTCATCCATTGCTCTCTTGCTGTCTCCCACATATGGGACATATTTAATAACCACCTGAAGAATAAAAAACAGTAGTATAAATAGTACAAATTAATAAAGAACAACATATTTTTAAGTTATAATAGAAGGTAAAACCACCCAAAAACAATGATACATAAAAATATATTGTAAGCAGATTAAATGACCAGCAAAACAGGAACTCTAGGTTAAAAAGCTGGTCTCAGAAATCTCAGAAATGTAGTATTGAGACCAATACAAAGAAATATTCATATATTATATATTTATAATTACATATATATATATATATATATATATATATATATATATTATAAATGCTACTGTACATTACATGGTTAAATATTTTTTTAACAGATGTTTGTGTTTTGTTATTTAAAGTTTATTAGTTTGTTAAACTTAATAAATATCAGTGAGTTATGCCTAAGAATTATAGCCTACAATGAAAAATAAATTTCCATGCAAAAAATTGTACCATTTTCTGCATTGGAAATTTGGACGGAATTAGAATGCTAAGGAGGTTAATCTATACCCCTCTACCTGTCTATCTGGGATGGTGAGCAGTTGATTTTAAATACAGTTTCAAGCTAATGAAGACTCCATAAAGACTCCATCAGGTCTACAACAATACTCACACAGTGGTCAGGTTTCTCATTCTGTGCATAAAGAATAGGGTTAGACTGAACCATGTCATCTACCACATTGCTTTTGGAGATCTCCTTGGAACGAAATTGCTGAGGAGCGGAGAGGTTCTTCCCATCATTATTTCCTAGGTGGTTATAGCTTACTATAGAAACTGTCTGGAATAAATAAACGAACAGAGAATTACGAACAGGAAATATATAAACGAACAAGGAATTACTGTGAATCTATTGCTACATTTCATTTTGATAAAACAGAAAATAATAAACGGATGATGCAAATGATACAACAAAAAAGTTGGAATTAATATGTTTACAAAAGAACATGCAAATTTAAAATGGAACACTGGAAAATTACGGCTACCTTTAAGCCGGCGCTGACAAGAAAATCCACCAGGACTGACTTAATCTTGGTCTGTCCAGACTTAAAGTCATCTCCTCCGATGAACACAGAATGTTTTGTTGCCAGCTCTATAGCTCCAGGAACAAATGTATTCTGAGGGGATCCATTGATATAAGCACAGCCTTCCAGGATGCTGGCCACTGCAAACATTGTGGATGGAGACACTTCAAGGCCAAGCTGTGTGGGTAAAGAAATCAAAAGAAATATATACAATAAACATTAACAAAGAGAAAGAAAACATTATAGATAAAGAATTACACACACACACATTCACAGCAATTTGAATCTCTATGCTTTTGTCAATAGACCAAATAAGACTCATTCTGCTATTTAGTGGTTACTTATCAAAAAGGTACAGCAGTCACAACAGTAAATGCTTTAGGCTACGTACACACTTGCAATGCTTCTCATCCAATAATCGTCTCAAAGCAAGAATCTGGCGTTTGTATAGGGCCTGTCGTCCATCATCTGAACGACTGCCCTGGTGGATCCACGGACGATGGACGATGAACGATCGTAATGGAAGTAAAGGGAAAGAGCACACAGCGGGGTGCCACTTCGTTGTTCTCCCCCTCCCCTCACCATCAAGCAGAATGCTGGTTTATGTACAGCACTCGTTCATGTATCTTGCAGTCCTTAGTCGTTGTAAAGGATCATGAAAGATCCTTTCCAACGACAATTATTGCACGTGTGTACCCAGCTTAACCTTATAATGAAACAGGGACCGAATATTGGCTGGATTGACAAGCGAATACTTTATAAGTAGAACCCTTAGTTCTTAATATTTTATATTGCCCCTTTAGCACTAATGCTGGCTTGCAGTGTTTTATTATAGTTGTGGATGAGGCTCTTTATTTTGTTTTGCCACAGAGCTGCCAATTTTATTTAGCAAAAAGTCTCCAAGCCCTGTAAAGTCAGGTTTTCTGCAAGAAGTAAATGTTTAAGATCACCCTGAAATGGTTCAATGATTCATAGTCAGGAGAATGTGGTGGTCACTCCAGTGAACAGGATTTTTGGTGGTGCAGTCACTGGTTTATTTATTCTTATGTTTCAGGTCATTTTCATGTTGAAATGTCCAAGTGAATCCCAGGTCTAAGCAGGTGAATGAATTTACCTCTAAAATCTAATTATATTCCCTCCATATCCCATACAACCCCCAACAGCAGAGACCCCTCTCAATGCTTCCTAGTAACAAAGTAAGATGAGTTGTGACCATGAATTGTTCAAAATAATGTAAACTAGTCTCATCACTACTAACAATTTTGTTTCAGCATTTTAAAGGATTTTGTAGCTACTGTTTGTCATATTATAAGGCTGTTTTGTGCCACTGGCGCAGCAAAATGGCTAATATACATATCATGTGTTTTTTTGTATTTAAAGCATGCAAGCAGATCATACTTTTATGTTTTATGGTCATTTAAATTCCTCTACCTTGAACCCAATTACCTTGTGTGACTAAGTTAAAAATGATGTGCTGGTAAAATAAAGGATGAGAGGGTCAGAGTCCTGTGCTAGATAAAACCTAATCATTGGAAAAGAAAGAACAGAGAGATAAGTGAGGGAATGGTGTCATCTGTGTGAACCAACCCAGTAACTGGAAACTATAAAGGTGAGTGAGATGAAGCAAACTGCTCATACATTCCCTTTTTACATCACTCACTACACAGTAATTAGGTCTAGTTTGGAAAATCAGAGTGTTTATTACCTCATACTGCAAGTTAACATTAAATATTGCACAATCCGTCTATGTTACACAAATACACTACACGTACCAATGCAAATGGAGGATTAGCGTAATAGAAACCTTCTCTTAACCTCCCTCCTCATTTATTTTAAAAATCAGAATTTAATATGGATGTTTGTCTGAGATGTTTAATACCAATCAACAGATCTGTTTGTAGGCAAGTTTACATTTCTTTCATTTACAGATGTCAAAATGAATGCACATACTGATTACAAAAAACAAACAAAAAAATGCACATTATGATTTACTAGGGTCACCTAAAACCTAAAGCTAAACTCCAGCCTAATTTTTTATCTTGAATTTGTGCAGGCTCCTTTCCTACTCTAATTTTGCTGCATTCTTTCAGAAGCTCACAGTGTGCATTAGAACCTGCAGATCGGACAGAGACTGTTTTCTTTACTGGCTGGAGGACATCCAACATCATCCAGCCTTTTCCTCGCAAGCCTTACTGTGCCTGGTGCCCCTTTCAATAATTGGATTTCAGTTCTTTTATTCATGCAGAATCACTTGTGGGCATTACCTAAGGCAGTCTTAATAGAAATACAGATTGCCCAGTTATGGCCACATCTCAAGGCTGGCATCAAGGAACTTTGAAATGTGCAGTACGCTTGCATCAACACTTATGGGGCCTGAGAACAGCGCTGAGGAAAGGTGCTGTAACATTTTCCAGAAGCTAGGTACAATCACCAGCAGGTATGTAATTAAAACATAAAGCTTTACTTTAAAAAGTGTTATTACCATGTTGATATTGGGGGAAAGAAGAAATATGGGAGAAGACAAAATATAAGCAGACATAAGGCTAGGTCCACATAGTTATACATACCTCAATAGCTTTTAGTAAATTATCTGCAGTGTCATTAACCCCTGAGATCACATCACAGAAGCGTTCTGTATTCGCAGTCCACAGGACAATAACCTTGTCTACTCCACTTTTCCTTTTGAAATCTTGAATATCCTCACGAATTTTCTGAACCTACGAAAAGGAGAAAAAAATCTTTTTCACCCTGCAGTGCACTTCACATCTGGTTGCACAATGGCAACCTTTACAAATTATAAAAGAAAATAACCAATTTTTTTTTACTAATCTTCTTTTCCACTGCACTTTTAAGCTTATATTATAAAGATCCCTATCAGAGTCTTCCACTTTTAACCTAAAGGGGTCTATTTAAAAATTACTTCCTTGTCAATTCAGCTGCGTGTTTGCTGACAGCTGTTAGCATCCTTCACCATTTCTGGTTTCAATGCATATTCAAACAATTACTCGTTCTGCCACCTAGTGACCTATTGTCAAAAGTACACAGCAGTCACAATAGGAAATGCTGCATCCTCTAACAAATGTATGGGTGAATCAAGGTGAAGAAAATATACAGCCTAATTGACAGAAGACTCATTTATAAATACACCCCTAAATGATTTTAGTTGCCAGATCTTTGCCATACATCATGGTGAAAAACATTTACCATGGTAAATAATTAGTGAAAGACACAGGCATGTTTATGAATAAATAATACATTTTTTGTACCTTTTTAAAGCTTTTTACATTTGAGTTTAAATTTAATTTAAATACATTTTATTACAATGGTTGTTTGTAAATGAACTACCTGTTCTGCTTTAGTGCCATGAATTACATGGTCAGCCCTATCCTCTTGATTGGCTGCAATGAATTCAGGTATGTAGACTGAAGGTCTGGGCTTCATCTTCTCCATGTGGGGCCTAAGTTGCTCTTGTAGCTGCCAGTCTAGAACTTCTGCTCGCCGCATTGCATCTGCCAGATTTAACGATGAAATATCCCAACCTATGAAAAATTACATAAAATTTAAAATTACAGCACTTCTTAAAATAAAATGTTAGTCACTTTAATAAAATGAGAAGAAAACGAACTATTTTGTGCAGCATAAATGACTGATGAGATTTTTTTAGGTTTTTTCATATATAGGTGAAAGTAATGTTAATGTGTGTTCTAAAGTTCTAAAGAGTAATACTTTAATATGTATAGTTTGTAATTATTCATGATTCATAATCATTCGATAATCACCAATTCTGCAAACCTATGTGAGTGTTTAGGGTACCGTTTAGGAACACATGATGCTCTGCCAGCCATTACAACTATATTCAGCAGGGTTACAATGGCTAATGTTGGGAGCTGTGGAATGTGACAGTCCCCTTACTAAAAAAAAAAAACAATGAACAGAGTTCAGAGCTCAGAAGTCATTGTGTTGCTGCAGTTTAGAGATTTCTTTAGATTGAAGTGTATTGAAATACAAAAAAATTTTGCCACACATGGAATATAATTAAAACTCACCATCAAAGACAATATCATTGGGATGAACCATAGGAAGAAGATCACGAAAAGGTATGTTGATTTCACCATCTGGTCCTCTACCCAAACAAACTGTTGATGACTGAAACAAGGACCCATAATAATTGGCAACCTGAAACAATAAAAGCCACATGCAATATATTAAAGGTTATCTATACAAGGGTTTATTGGCCTGCGTACACTCAATAACCCTGCATAAAAGTAGATAAGTTTATTTTTGGCAAAATTTATAGAGGTAAAATGTAAAGATATCGGGCGATATCAGGGTCATAAAGATATCAGGATATCAGTGTCAGGGTTGGTCCTAGATTACACAGCACCCTTGAGCCGTTTTGCATCTGAACTCCAGGAAAAACTTTGCAGGTATGTTCTCCCTTCACCTCAAATGTTTGTTTTGGTTAGAATACCAGTGGAAAGCTTACTTACCCTAACCCTGACACCTAAAAGTTACCTCCTCTAGTGTGAATAATTCCCTAAAGCCTTTTCTTTTCAGGATTTTGTCCATCTGTCATAGGCCCCTGACATGTCATTAAATATAATGCAGGACTTGGGAGACATCAAAGGTCCTACCACAACTCTGCCTTTTCGATATATTTAGTACTTCTTAAAAACATGACATTTTAGGTGGCTTATTAGGAAACAGAGGGAAACAAAGGGCCTCCTAAGGTACATGTAAACCCCACAAGTTTTTATATTGCAGCTTACCAGTCTCCAGATGTGGTAGTTTTATTGGTTTTCAATTTACAGGTTTTTTAAATTTGATTTTTACCTGGTAATCCTGCAAATAACACAATGTCTTGTCCTTGGTTGGTTACTCTCATTTCTCTGTATCTTTGGAGGAGTCTTGGTTACCACAAAGGTGGATATTAAACATGCTTTGCTTTGTTCATTATATGGAGATGGGCTTGCTTCATAAGCCCAATGTAGCATCAGTGCTGCCGAAGCTTTTCCTTCCCTAACTAACACCTTAGATAAAATTTGATTGAAAACTAATGATTTCAGACAAACTGTGGGGGAACTACGTCTGCCTATGATGTTGGCAATATTGCTCTGTTTGGGATAATATTGGTGTGTGGCTGTCCTGTTACATTTAAGGTTTTCTGTATTTACCATAAATGTACTTCGCTTAAGTTTTAAAAAACTGAGCCACCACAACCCGCAATTTACTAATTTTTGTTACTGGGTTATTTTCTTCTTTAACACAGAACTCTGTTATGTGTACAGGGCTTCAAGATGTGCAAGGTCAGACAATTCACAGGTGAAAAGGGCACATATTCACCACTGCACACTCCAATGTACTTTCAAGCACACTTGTATTTACTTATAACTCTTGTATAGGTCCAGGTAGCTGATTCTATTTACGGCAATCTTTGGAGAAATCGTAAAGCATGAAATCAATATGTGTAGAACATATCTAACAGCATAAACTATCAGTGCATACCTTACTGCTCATAAGCCCAGGCACACCCACAACATCTATGTGGCATTGCCAGTGACTGTTATATGTAAATATGTTATATGTAAATGAATGTTATATGGAAAAGACACTGCTGGGAGTAGAAGAGCAGAGCTATCAGTTGCAGATGTCACTTTAAAGGGCAATTACTGACACTAAATCAAAACTTTTATTTACGTTTTTTGAGATTTAAACCACCTGAATATGATATACACAACACAGAATTCAAAATGTATCTTGTTACATTCAAAGTGCATTACACAAGCATCAAATTAGACTCTTCTTTACTTATCAATATTTACCTTCTTCCCCGTTTTGGTCATCCACGATAGACCCATTTTATTGGCCAGCACTGCTGCTGTAACGGTTGTTCCATTATTTCCACCCCAACCAACCAGCATGACTCCAAGTTTTGGTACCTGCCTCTCTGTCCTAAACGTAAACTTGGTAGAACATGGTTTAACCTGTACAAAAAAATATAGGGAAGAATCAGATATAATGCAATATAAGATACAATATGGGGCGAGGAAGATGTTCTCAGTAATTGTATCCCATGTTCTATATAATTTTTCTCATTTATATGATTACTGTTCTGTTTCATTTTGTATTGTATCTTCTTACCTTCAATAAAAATTTATAAAAAAAGATACAATATAACTAGACATAAAATCATAAAATATTTACATGTTCAAAAAAGTAAAATATATTACACGAAATGGACTCATCAGCTGTACCGAAGAAATCAAACTTACAAGCAATCCAAAGACATCCAGACTTATATATATAAATATATAAATATATATCTACGCATACACACAGACACAAATACTTGAACCAGTTGACCTTTTGTGTAAAGTTACACAATTTTTCAAGTTTTGTAGATGAATTTTCCATTTATAGATGTAGGGCAGAGATCTTACACATGAAGTTATCAGTTCACAAGATTACCAGCAATATCAGTTTTTGCACTTATCAAACAGATACAACAAAAACTTCCAGTTAGGCAGACCAAAAGCTAACAGATAAGGAAAGTTCATTGTAAGAGTTTTCATACTTTTGAACCTGCTATAAAGTGACTTAAACCCGACTTTTGTAGTGATCTTTGAGATTCTTTAGGATAAATTACCTTATTTTGCGAACAGCTAGAAAGGTACCTAAAGGTTTATTTAAAAGCTCTTTTTCTACTCGGTGTATAAATAATGTATAAATACTTAAATTTCCATTGTCTGGTCCAGGTCCAATTAAAAGATCCTTCTAGATTGAGGCATGATAATGCAAAGGGTGAAATGCTTCTAACATAGAAGTGTTTTTTACTTTCATTACTTTACCATGGTGAATCACTGCCTGGAAATTAAATGTGTATATATATTAGAAAGCAACTTGTCACTGGCTGCAAACTTGTTAAATAATACAAAAACAAGCAGAAAAGATGAGGATGGCACTCCTGGAGATTGTACCTACAAGTAGGATGTGGTAGCTCTGCTAATTTGGATCGCTTAAAAAATAAAACTTAGTTGCCTTGGATTTTTTTACATAAATATTTTTTGAATTACTGTTCCTGAATGTGTTTCAAAAACTCACCTAAACACCTGCTAGCATAATCTCACAGCACACCCAACACACTAATGTGTGAGCTGCCATTCTCGTTTTTTAACTTTCGCAAACAGGAGGGATATAGTATAAAACACCAGAGAGTTTTTACCAGTATCAGATGTCTACAAGATGAAACTTTCTGTGTAATAACATACATTGTATGTCATACAATACTAAGGCTTAGTCTACACGGACGTTTTCCCCAGCGTTTAACCTTAGGCTTTTAAAGCCCATGTTTGAAATTCCCATGCATTCCAATGAGCTTATCTACACCAGGACGTTTCCTTGAGGCACGTTTATGAGCTTTATCTATAATGTTGCTTCAAACGTTTAAAAAATTGAAACGCTGGAAAACACCCAAAAACGCAGGAAAACGCAGGTAAACACTTCCATTGGTTTCAATTGGACGTTTTCCCGCATTCTTAAGCACTTAAAAGGTAAACGCGTTAAAAAACGTGGGAAAACGCGGCATAAAAAAACGCTTATAAAAATGCATAAAAATACAATAGAAACATTTACATGTGTTTTCAAAGACGCCCGTGTAGACCCAGCCTAAAAAAACATCACATTATGGTAGACAGAATCACAATATGGTCAGCAGTTTACATCCATCAATAGATTACCTTGGTGACTCCATTTTCTTCAAAGACTTGTGTAGTGCTGTACTGGTAATCAGCTTCAATAACATCCTTTAAATAGCGTACATTTGGACTCTCAACTTTGAATTTCTCAGCCATGATTAACCTATTGAAAAAAAACAAACGGTTTTAAAAAATGTATACAATAAAAAAATCCATACAAAAACTAAAGTATTACTACAGCAAGTTTTAGTCCTGAAACCGCACTCCCAATTTATTTGTTTATTTTGTTTAATAAGTTGATTGAAAGGTGTTCAATATATAAAACAGGCAAAAAAAGTACAGAGCAGTTATTAACAAGAAATCATGAGGAACTTCAAATGGGTTTTAAAACGGACACAGCAATATGAACAAAGTCATCCGAATGAGTTGAAAAAAGAGTAATCAAAGTGATCAACCTAACAGAGCCTACTTAAGCGTTAATAATCATTAATAATCTGTAGCTAAGGCTGTGTACACATGCTAGATTTTTGTCGTGGAAACAGTCTTTCACAATAGTTTCCAATGACAAAACATTGAAAGATGAATGAAAGCCCCGAGGTTCATATCCGCCGAGAATCATCTGACGTGTGTACATGGCCTAAAGGAGGGACCTTAATAAGCTGGTTAAGGTGAAACAACCAGGGTAGAAGAGGTACGATTGTAGTAAGTTTACAAGGTTAGAGCCAAAATCATAAAGGAAAATGTGGATATGTAAAATGAAATGCCCATAAATATTGTACAGGAACTGGAAGATGCAATGCAAGAGAAAGACAGAGAAAAAAAGGAGTGTGTGTGGGGGGGGGTTGGGGGATCTACCACCATGCTTATCAACATATTGACAGTCATTATGTTTAACTAAGTACTAAGGAAGAACAAATACCATTCACCCAGTCTAGACCCAATCTTGGCCAAAAGAGCAGGTTCTGATGTGTTTATTATTCTCTTGCATATCAGTGGTGCATATAGAATGATGTAGTGAAACTAAGTACAAACCAGGAAAAACTGCTTTCTGCCATGACACACAAGGCATACAAAAGAGTGCAACAAATTATTTTCCCCTGATCGGACAGCATTAGACTATAACCTGGCTGATGGCATTATCACATAATATATAGCCAAATGTATTACCATATTTATATTAATATATTAATGCCTTCAGTTTCCATATTATACTTGAAGCTCAAGCTCAGTGTCTTCTTTTGGCTTTGAATGCAGTTAAGAAAGCCTAATTAAAGGGGAATTGAAACAATTGAATGACAATATGTGAATACCCTGCTGATATACCATAACAAGTGTTAAGATGGCTACTAAGCATCTGCTGACTAACAAGTTGGCAACACTTTTGAAACCTATTTTTACTTATGTCCCATCCTATTGTGTGTGAAATTCCCCCACCTACTAGATTGTAAGCTCTTCGGGGCAGGGTCCTCTCCTCCTGTATCAGTGTCTGTATTAGTCTGTCATTTGCAATCCCTATTTAATGTACAGCGCTGCATAATATGTTGGCGCTATATAAATCCTGTTTAGTAATAATAATAAAAACTTATTACATAAGGTGATTACAGTGCAAAGCATCAACAGCTTTACTGATATGTGCTTCCTTCAGCTCAGAAGTGCACAGTGCCCACAATTCACTGGTGTTGTTCTGTCTACAGGAATGTGTGGAGTTACACTGCGCTGTAGACCGAAACTGTCTGCAGTTGTGGATCATGGTAGCCATTTTATTGAAGCCTGAAACCATTACAGAAACCACAGACAGAAAGAGACAGAAAGTGTCTGCAATTGTAGACTCTGGATGCCATTTTGCCAGAGCCTATTCTTTTTCATAAACAGAGGAGCCCTATAAAAGGGAACTCTTCCACACTGAGAATTCTGGGTAGTATTAGAAAGAAAAAGGTGAGACTCTTAACCCCCCCCCCTAGCGGTATTCCCAAGTTTGACTCAGTGGAGTTTGAGTGGATTTTAGATGCTAAAAGCGGTAATCTGTCACACATGGGGTCGCTAAAAACAATAAAAAAACCCACTTACCTTGTTCCTTTGGCATCCTCCGGCGACCTGCTCGTCTGTCCAAGTCCTCGAGTGGCGTCCTTCTTCTCCGATCTTCTCCCGGCAATTGCAGAGGCGTTCTCCGGGGTTTCCCGGTGACATTGGTGCATGCGTCGGTTCGAGCAGGAAATTTTCGGCGGAAAATTCAAATAATTTTGTATTGGATTCAATACAAAAAAAACTGTATTGAGTCCAATTCAAAGAAATCCTTATATTATATATATAAAATATATATGCTACTGTACGGGTATAATACAGGTTTCACTATTTTTATGCACCCTTTTTTTAACAGATTTTTATGTTTTTTTTTTAAAGTTTATTAATAAATGTATTAAATATTGGACATATTCCGGTGAGTTATGCCTAAGAAATATAGGCCTACAATGTATAAAAAAATTCTTTTTTTAGGTGCAGCACTGCCCCCTAATTTTTGATTGCTTAGGCCAGGGGGTGTCAAACTCTGACCCGCGGGCCAAATCTTGCCCGAAACGTCCTTTTTTTGGCCCCCAAAAGAATTCTTAAAATGAATTACTGCTGTCCCGCCGCTACTACGGATTGCAGGGAGTGATTCTGCTACTATAATTCCCGGCATTACTTACGTCTATAGACCAGCGGCCTCTCTGCCAATGCGTGACCCTGCATCGGACTGTTCTATAGGCGCAAGTAATGCCGGGAATTGTAGTAGCGGCATCACTCGCATCTATGGAACAGTCTTTATTGAATTCCAAAATCACTTTGAAAGCGTGGTAACTATAAACTAACATAATTTCTAAATCCTAACTGCTTAATTTCACTTTAGTCAGCTCACTAAGCATAACATTTATGGATATTTATATATGCGTAAACGCTAAATGCAACAGACCCAAACAGCAGGAAAACCTGACTTGTGCCATGATGCCAACACTGGGTGGCATAATACCTTTTTACAGACATTGGAATAAAGCAATATACAGAGTATTTGACTTCACATTTGGAATGTAAATGTTATCAGTTTGTTGTTCTAGTATGATGGAAGACGGTTTTAAAATAAAGAAAAATAATATTTTTTATTATATTCCACTGTTTGCAAATATATTCATTCAAATGTTCCCCTTCCGCTGCTGTCCTGAGATCCTTAGCCTTGTGCACAAAAATGTATTCTATAAAGCTAAATACTCAATTAAATAACATATTTGTGCAGCAATTCATTTGATTTAAAAAAAATTTCTTGGGCCTCTAGGTCTCTACCATAGGCTTGTTCCAGATTGAATGTTAAGAAAAACCTATTTGTTTCCATATGAAAATGTTTTATATCTAATGAGAAGAAAAAACTTCCTCAATTTTTTCAATAAATTTCAAGTTTGGCCTTGGTTTGACTTGGTCTAAGTTTTTAATTTTGGCCCTCTGTGTATTTGAGTTTGACACCCCTGGCCCAGGCGATTGAGAATGAATGGGAGCGTGAAGCCTACCGGGAGGCTCTTGGGTGTTCCTTCTGCACATGCCTGAGCTTCTCGGTCATGCACAGAAGGAGCCTTTTCTTGGGGCAAAAAAATTTGCCAAATCACACCGGGGTCAGGTGACATAGGATGAAGAACCCAGAAGAAGTGACAAAGATGGCGGCCTCCGAGTCCCGCTCATCACTGCACTTAAAGCAGAACAAAATTGTCATTGATGTGTGCGAGCTCTAGCCATAATCTGCAAGTATAAACAGCATACTTGCAAATTATTGCCCAAACGTACCTTTTTGTAGGTGCCCTGCTACAATGGCAGGTCCAGGATCCTGTCACTGCTGCATTCTCCAAGGCTGCTATTGTTGCCGCTGGCTCTCCTGGATCCAGCACAATCCCCTTCAGCCATTGGAGGGCTGCTGAATATGTCATTTCTGCACGTGTCCCTGGTGCCTGGGTCTATTGCTGTGGTGTGGGATAGTCAGGCTCTGCAGTGCACACCACCACAAGACCAAAAAAACACCAAAAGCAGGGGAAACTTTTTTTTGGCAGAATGGATTCCTACCTTCTGTTGACGTTTTTCTTTTTTGAGTTTCCTTCCAATTTAATGCTTTTTCTGCTGTAACTAGTACAACATGAAAGGATCATTAAGATTTTAAATACCAGCTTCAAGCCCAGTCATAGAAGTGACACCTGCCAATCATTAATAAAGTTGCACTCCCATGTGTGTCCTGGGCATGCAAATCTAATCCAGGTGTTCTAGGCCCCTATAAATAAGAACCTATCACCAAAAATTCACCATGACAGTAAAAAAGTACAGTATTATACACCAAATTAAAAATAAAAAAAACATTTAGAACCCCTCTTTACAGGTGAATACAAGCATGCACCCATGTTTCCTATGTAAAAAAAAAAAGTTTAGGTATTGGTATGCACACTTGGGGAGCAATTCTGGGGTCACACTTTATGACTGACTCTAAACTAAGGGGCAATTTTTAATCTTTACCCCCTTGCTATTTATTTATTCATCTCCGTGCCTATTTTAGAACTTGTTTTTGTATTAAAGAACCTTCAGCTATCGCCATTTTATTTTATCGCTGTGCCGCTTTCTCAAATATTACTATTTTTAAGGGCATTTTCACATAAATTCTGTCATGTGTAGCATAAGAACCGAGACATTGTACACGACATTAATATACGACGGAAGCGATGGGAGGAGGAGCCAGCGAGAATAAGGGGCGGGAACTCGCACGTAATTGGTGGGTGAGTCTCAGAAGGAAATGAATGAAGGAGTGCCACGCCAAGCAGCCGGCATTCGCCGAGCCGGAGATCTAATGTTTGCATTACAGATACCGCCATATAAATGCGTGCTTTTCAACACACCGGTAGGATGTCAGTGCATCGCTTTGAGCAGTCGTCGGCTGGGATATACGCCGAGGTTCCACAGAGCTGCTTACTTACCGGTCTTAGCAGGAGATGTCAGCTGAAGAAGAATGCCGCTGGAGGTTGAGCTTCGTTCTAACTCGCTCTGGAGCTTTACAGCTTCATATCAGCTTCCTATTCCCCTCCCAATAGATCTCTCCACTGGCTGGGCACCGCCTCCTCCCGCCCTTCGCTTATACAAAGCCTTCAGCTATGAGCAATGTTCACGTGCACAGTGCTTGCTGGGAAACGTGTCACCACAGAGAGTGTAAGAATGTCAGTAGGACAAAGGTACTTATATTTGCTGCCAGCCAGACAATACTCTAATTACTTCACAGCAGAGGATGCCTGGTACATTTCCATCTGTGTTTACAGTCATGGCATCTCTTTGTTCCCCCTGTGGAAATTCTCCAATATATTCATTCATCCAGTCAGAGCCACTTTATTTATATTTCTGCTAATTCTATTCCTGTCCGCTCCATTGTGAAGCCAACTTCCTCTATATGGTAATTTATTTCCCAAACATGGTGCCACCTTCTATGCCCATGTTGATATATTATCAGCCATAGCCATTAACCTCCTGCCAATGTGTTTGCGTTTCTCCTTTCTGTGGCCACTGTTGCACTTTTGTTCATCCCAGACTCACTGACCACTTCAAGCTCCCTTCTGTGGTCATACTACCCTAATGTTCCAGCTATGTCATTGTACTCCCCTTTGTACATATTCCCTGCACTTTTCATATTGGCTCTTCTATCTAGTGATTTTTTTTTTTTTTAGACTAGGTTTCATAAAAATAGTGCTAAATGGCCCATTGAGAGCCAATTTGCAGTCTCCATTATCTGGGAGAGTGTGTGCTCCCTTCACAAAGTTGACCTCTCTGAGAGAGTTTGATTTTTGTGACAAAGCCATGCATGTTTTAGGCGATTTTCTAGAAATCCTTTCGTACAAGACAGTGCGAGTTTAGGCCTCGAGGTGAAAGCAGCCAATGATGAACAAGGTGACACTTTAAGTAAAACTAAACCTTCCTGTTTTATCAACTATGACAAAAATGTGAGGGCTTTGAAATTCAGCTGCCTGTAGAGGTGATTGGAACAGTAAAATTCCAACTAGGATTAAATCCAGGCAGACTGGTAAAAAATTTTTAATAAGCTAAACTATACCTGTCATTGACAGATATAGTAGACTGATCTGGTGACTGGATAGTGACCACTTTCATAGTCTGGTATCCTACTATACCTGTCAGTTATAGCTATAGTAATGTCAGGTCTGAACTCCGACTGCTCAAATTCCTATCTGATGTTGAAAACCACTCAAATCGCAATCAACCAATACTAGTTGGATAAACTTGAATTATATGTTATAAGCCTTTTCTCCTTCATCTGGATGAACAAATAGTTTGGGTTTTTTTTTTGGCAAAATTTTTGCCTTTGTTAAATCCTAATTAACCAACCAGGTGATCACCACCTTCCCCTATGCAGTGAGCCCTGCAATCAATTACAAGTATATTATGTAACCAATTATTGATTGCAAAATAAATTTTTTTTTTTTAAGTATTTGTTGCATTTATGTAGAGATATGCAAGATATGTGCCACTAATCATACTGTTCATTTATCATGACCTCCATCACTACATGCAGTGGAACACTTACTTTGCCATCTGAAATAATTGATCCGGTGGATTGTTTTATACTTGATGCCTAAAAATACCATTACAAACAGTTCATAAAACAGGTTAGAAATTCTTTTTCGTGAGATGTTTTTGTTAGCTAACAAAAGGAAAGAAGATAATCGTGGCTTTGGATTACAGTATGCCTAACAAATACATTTAGATTTAAAGGCACAGTTTGTCTCCGGGGTAGGCTTGTGTTAGATTCTAGAGAGCGGTGTCACTGTTATGTTAGCTGTCAGAATTGCTAATGAGAAGCTACATGAAAGATGCTAGTGGAAATTTCCAGGACTGGCAACAGTGGAAATTTCCAGCTCTGTACCCTGCCAAGCATCCTCTGCTTTGTAAGATTAGTACAAAAGCACTGGTTGCAGAATAGAGGAAGCACACATTGTATCCCTTATCTTTCTCAAATTCCTTATACATGCCTGCAGTCTGCTAATCACTGAACATTTATACACATTGATTACCAAAAATTCCTTCAATTCATGTAGCTATTGTATTCACAGAAGTCCAGACCTGTATTTTTTGAACATTAGTTACATTAACTTAAATGTTTACTTTTATAATAAATGGATTGATCTTGATCCACCAAAAAAAACTTAAATGCCTTCCAAATACCTACTAAAATTATTACATATACAGTTAGGTTTCTTAAATATTTAGACAGAGACAACCTTTTTCCAATTTTGGTTCAGCTCAAGTTGAACTGCAGACTTTCAGCTTTAATTCAGTGGGTTGAACAAAAAGATTGCATAAAAATGTGAGGAACTAAAGCCTTTTTTTTACACAATCATTTCATTTCAGGGGCTCAAAAGTAATTGGACAAATTAAAAAGCTGCAAATAAAATGTTCATTTCTAGTACTTATTTGAAAACCTTTTGCTGGCAATGACAGCCTGTAGTCTTGAACCCATGGACATCACCAGATGTTTGTTTGTGGGCCTTTCTGTCCGAAGTTTAGTCTTCACGAAGTGACATGCATGCTCGATTGGGTTCAGATCATGTGACTGACTTGGCCATTCAAGAATATTCCACTTCTTTCCTTTATTAAACTCCTGGGTTGCTTTGGCTGTATGTTTTGGGTCATTGTCCATCTTTATTATGAAATGCCTCCCAATCAATTTGACTGCATTTAGCTGGATTTGAGCAGACAGTATGTCTCTGAAAACCTCAGAATTCATTCGGCTGCTTCTGTCCTGTGTCACATCTTCCATAAACAAAACACTAGTGTCCCAGTGCCACTGGCAGTCATGCACGCCCAAGCCATCACACTGCCTCTGCAATGTTTTACAGATGATGTGGTATGCTTTGGATCGTGAGCTGTTCCATGCCTTCTCCATACTTTTTTCTTGCCATCATTCTGGTAAAGGTTGATCCTGGTTTCATTTGTCTAAAGAATGTTTTTCAAGAACTGTGCTGGCTTTTTTAGATGTTTTTGAGCAAAGTTCAATCTAGCCCTTCTATTCTTGAGGCTTATGAGTGGCTTGCACCTTGCAGCGCACGCTCTGCATTTACTTTCATGCAGTCTTCTCTTTATGGTAAACTTGGATATCGATACGCTTACTTCCTGGAGAGTGTTGTTCACTTGGTTGGCTGTCGTGAAGGGGTTTCTCTTCATCATGGAAAATGTGCGATCATCCACCACTGTTGTCTTTCGTGGACGTCCAGGTCTTTTGGTGTTGCTGAGTTCACCAGTGCTTTGTTTCTTTCTCATGATGTACCAAACTGTAGATTTTGCCGTTCCTAATATTGTAGCAATTTCTCGGATAGGTTTTTTTCTGTTTTTACAGCCTAACAATGGCTTGTTTCACCTGCATGTAGAGCTCCTTTGACAGCATGTTGTCCACAGCAAAGTCTTCCACATACAAGCAAACTCCCTAAAATCAACTCCAGGCCTTTTATCTGCTTAATTGATAATGACATCTTTTTGTTCAACCCACTGCATTAAAGCTAAAAGTCTGCAGTCCAACTAAATAAAATAATTGTGGTAATGTACAGAACCAAAATTAGAAAAAAGTTGTCTCTGTCCAAATATTTATGAACCTAACTGTAGGTCTGTAGTTGGCGACTTCTGATGTGTCCTTCCCTGGTTTAGGGATGATGCTAATATATGCTCAGTTTGCTCCAATTGGGAGAAAATTGCCTTCTCTGAGAATTAAAATAATCAACAATGTGAGTAATTAACTGGGGACCAAAGGCCTTATAATAGGCATTGGAGAATCCACCCGGACCAGGAGCGCTGCCCTGTTTGGGAAGTTTGAGGTTTCTCAATCAAGTTTTTTCATTTAGATTTCAGGCGAGATAGTTGGGTATTACGCAAAAACTCATCAAGTCCTTCACCACTCTGTTGGCTATTCTATACACTTTACCATAGAAGGTTTTAAAAGCTTTTAAAATTTTTTCAGGGTTTTAAGAACTTCTACCATCCAGGGTCTTGATTTTTGGCAAAGCATGGAGCTTGGGTCTAGGACTTAGTTTGTTGGCTAAGAGTTTCTCAGGCTTGTCTCCCCCAGGTGAACAACCTATGGGCATTCCATCTAAGAGATTTCTCAGCCCTGGTTGTGAGTAAGGTCTGTCTGTAGGGATTCAATTTAAGGGAAGGGTTAGATTTATGTTTAAGCTGCACATTAGGATATTCACGCATTTTAGAGTTAAATCTGTTGGTCTCTCGCCTTTTTCAGACGAGTCCCTATTTTAATCAATTCCTCTCCTATGAAAGCTTTATGAGCTTCCCTGTTGTTTTCAGAGGAGGTGTCTTCTGACCACGGGGTAGAGAGAATACAGGCTTTGCAGACCAAGGGTATAAGTTAAAGACGGATGAAAATTAGGTTGATATGGGAATAGAGTTTTCTAATAGTAGAACCTTGGATGGTGGAGATAGGGGAAAATGGTGTGGAGGGGATTTAAACAAAAATTCCACTATACAATCCAATACTTTTCTCATGTAACCTGGAGGGACACTCCTCACCCCAAGCCAAAAAGGTGCATGGGGAAGAGTGCCCTCCTGGCCAATTGCAACCTGTGGAGCTGTAAACTGCTCCAAAAAAGTAGGGAGATACTGGTCCAGCCAGAAGTATAATCCGGAGCCCAAAAATTATTCCCTATGTCGGAGGGCATGTGAGGCCACTCTGGCTCATCAGGCTTACACCCTAAATAATAAGGAAGGTTAGAACAACAGAGAAAAAAAACTTAAATAATAAAGTATAACATGAAATATCCTAGTGGATTGAAAACCATTGGTGGACTTGGCAGCCACTTTCTAGAATATAACAATCTAGGCAAGTGCAATCTAATAAATCAGAGATAACGGAACAATAAAACATTGCAAAGAAAAAAAAGTTCAAAGGATATCAAAATCTTGAACCAGGGGGCGCACTGGCCCATATTGATTGAAAGAATCTCCCAGAGAATAGTGACACCACATGTGGGGTGACTCCAGTAAGGGGACTTCAAAAAAAGAATACTATCCTGTCACCTCAGTGGACCAGTAAGTAAAGTAGGTGGTGAGTATGGAAAAGACACATCAAGCATTCAGGTGGTTCTTTGGGAGCTTCTTTACTTTTTGCTAAAGTGGCCTTTACTTTTTACCAAAGTGGCTACAGTGTGGTGGAAGAATCTTCCACCGGCTGTGGGGCTTGTGAACTTGAGGGTAGCAGGTTATGATCAGCAAATAGTTTTTTCTCCTTCTATAAAGGAGGAAAAAGAGAAGCTTCTGCCTTGCAAATTAAAAATTAGCCTCAGTGGAAAGGCCCATCTGTAACTTATCTTATGAGAAAAAAGGGCTTGCAGGAGGGGCCTGAAAGCCCTAGGACGTTGAATTGTGAATAGAGTAAGATTGGAAAAGATTTGCACTGGACCCATTCATTATCAAGTTTTCCGGATTCCTGGTCGCTCGCATCCGGGCCTCTTTGGTGGAGAAGTAATGCGGCTTAACGATGATGTTCCTTGGTGGACCATCTGATCTGGGAGCCGTCAACGCTCTATGAGCTTTGTCAATTTCTAATTGAGATTCTGGGATGTCAGGTAAAATGTCCTGAAGGAATTGCTTGGCCACCTGTGGGACATTTTTGATAGATTTCGGAAAGCCACGTATGCGAAAGTTATTGCAGCGTGAATGGTTTTTAAGATCATCAATTTTAAATTGCAATTCTTTGAACTGATCATTAAGCATGTTTATGCATGAACTGTTTGGTATTTTGGTTGACCCTTCCTGGCGTCATCCATTTTTTGCTCAATCATATCTAATCTGGAACCAAGACCTTGTAACTCTTGCTTCAACTCTGACGTGATTACTGTGGAGGTTTTAGCAAGCTCTTGTTGAAGAAGCACTGTTAAGTGCTTAAGCAATCTACCTTTTCCCTCTGATAAAAAAAGGAGCAGTGAGGAAATGTTCCTGAGGAGAGCTTGGATGATGGAGAACAGTATCCCTATTGTGGGAACAGCAGGGGGATATAGCCTGATCCCTCCCTTCTGACATGGGAGAATCAGCACTGCCAGGAGAATGCATAACCTGAGAGCAGGTGGCTTGTAGGCATAGATCCAGTGATCCAGAATCTAGCTTGGAGCTCATAGGGGATGCGGGGGGATCATGAGCCCTTTTCCCTGTTTCTTTCCCTGGCTCCTTGGAAGACAATACTGCTTTTGAGCCTGGGATCGCGTGTGAACCGTCCCTGATAGCTGCCATCTTGGATGAGGGACGTTGGGCCTGAGAGCGAGAAATCCGCTCTTTCTGTTTCCCTCCAACCTTGCCTACCATCGCATGGGGCTTCCTTGGTAGCTGGGGAAGCGATCCGCCCTGAAATCAGTTTTTGTGGCCGAGTCCCTGCTGGGGTTAAGCCGGTATCGGAGCCAGGGAGGTGCCACGCAACTTAGGTGTCCATCACCGTCGCGGGCACTCCCGCCTTGAAATGGTTTAAAATTAAGAGGTCCAAAGCTGGCCAGCAATTACAACCTCCATGCAGATTTTTTTTAGAGTTACTAAAGGCTTGTAATGTCAGAATCTAAACGATATTCTATTGGATCACATCGGGTAGGCCCTTCCACTACATGGTTGCTGTAGATCCCTAGGAAATTGTAGAATTAGATTTTAATAAACATTAGCAGTTTTATTATTTAACAATTATATTAAGGAAAGACCATACCTTACTTAAATTAAAAAGCTATGACAAAAACTAAAAATTGTTGTCCACCTGTCTGGCACACTATACTTGTTACAATCTGACTGTACAAACTTTTTAAGATTTACCAAATAACATAAAAGAACTAGAGAATACAGGAGCGTTTGATATATACTCAAACTTTAGGACTTAAAAATTGTCTTGCAATGAAAATCAGCATGGATATTGTGGGTAAAATCAGTGACCTTTTTAACCACTCATTTGAAATAAATTTTACGGCTTGTAAGCCGTTTTTAAAGTTCTGCAGTTGTGTCTCAGTTCTGCTTTCTTGATTCTGTTCTAAATGTTTTTGGGATGTGGCTATATGCAGGTATTGGTACTACATAGTGTGGCATATTACTAGGGGTTGCTCATGTTAACAGGATGCTTACTAGGCAGATAAGAGCCAGCAGACACCAAATGTCCAAAATAACAGCAGTTTTATTTCTTTAGCCCAGTGTTACAGCACACTCTCCAGCACTTTAATGTAAAAACAGTAAACAACAGTGGCCTGGCTGGGCATCTAGCTACCTCACTGGGTGCCCTGTCTCTCTAACACTCAATATCAACACTGTTTTACTCACAAGTCAAGTCTAGTTGGCCCTCTGGCTTTCCTGGAACTCTGTCCCCTCTCGTGCAGCCTGAAACCCACTCTGGCTCCCTTCTTCTGCCTGGGACAGATTCTGGCTCCCGTCACAGCCTGGAACAGACTTCTTCTCAGCCTGGAACCCTGGCTGCTCTTCAGCCTCTGACTGATCACCTCTACAGCCTGCAACACAGTGGCTGATCATCTCCCTCTCGTTGCACCTGAGTGCAGGTGGATATATCCTAAATCACGGTTGGGCCAAGGAACCCACCATTTAACTCCCTTGGCCGACTCCAGGGCCCTAAAGTCCCTGGTTTTTCCTTCTAAAAACCTCATACAAATACTATCAACATACTTTCCTGACACTTTCGGAACGCTTTGTCATAATAGTTATTGGTAAATCTGAAGTATATTGTATAGTCAGATTGTAATGCATAGAGTATGCACAGTCTGTCCCTGCATTTATCACATTTCCTCAGACTCCAGAAAGGAATATTGTTGGGTGTCATTTAAGCTGGATGGATCTTTGATGGAATTTCCAGGGCATTCACAGTGTAATAAAACAGATATTTGCACTGTCATCACATCAGCACTTTGTCATCTGCAACACTGAGAACTGCCCATTGCAGGTAAAAGATCTCTAGAAAAAGAAACAGTCTACTGAGTAATCTGCTTTTAAATACCACCCGGGTCCCGGCCACACCGAGTGGCCTCACCACACAGTGAGATGTGAAGGGGGTTAATAGCAAAAAGATCGGATCTAAGCATGTAGGCCCTAAAGGATGTCACTGGGTTGGTAACTGAGGATAAAGACAAGGCAGATTTACTAAACACTTTTTTTTTTAGCCTTGTGTACACAAAGGAAAATGGCAGAGCTCAAGTCCAAATTCATAATAGCAATGTCACTACCTTAAATTAGTCACAATAGCTCAGAATTTATATAATTGAGAAACAGCTGGGAAAAGTTAGGGTTGACAAAGCACCAGGACCTGATGGCTTACATCCACATGTCCTCAAAGAGCTCAGCTCGGTTATTTCAAAGCCATTGTTTCTAATTTTTAGAGACTCTTTAGTCACTGGCAGGGTACCGATGGATTGGCGTAAGGCCAATTTGGTTCCTATCTTCAAAAAGGGAGCGGTAAGTCATTACCAGGTAACTTCAGACCTGTTAGTTTAACGTCCATAGTGGGAAAGGTCTTAGAGAGTTTGATAAAGAACCCCTTAGAGTAGTTTCTGCTAGAAAATAATATTATAAGTGATAGTCAGCATGGCTTCAAGAAAGACAGAAGTTGTCAAACAAATTTACTCTCTTTTTATGAGGAAGTAAACAGGTAGACAGTGGAATAGCAGTTGATATAGTGTACTTGGACTTTGCTATAGCATTTGACACCGTATCCCACAGATGGTTAATATGCAAGTTAGGGTCGATGGGTTTAGAAAAGTCAATCTGTAAATGGATAGAGAACTGGCTTAAAGATCGCATCCAGAGAGTTGTGATTAATGATTCATACTCTGAATGGTCCAAGGTTATTAGTGGTGTACCCCAGGGTTCAGTGTTGGGACCTTTACTGTTTAACATCTTTGAAAAATATATAGAGATTGGGATTAAAAAAACAATTTCTGTGTTTGCAGATGACAGCAAACTATGTAATGGAATTAAGTCCATACAGGATGTCTATAATCTACAAGCAGACCTGGATGTACTGTTTAATTGGGCTGCCAAGTGGCAAATGACATTTAATATAGATAAATGTAAAATTATGCACTTGGGAGCTAACAAACATGCACGCTTCATACTGTCTAGGGGGGATACATTTGGGGAAGTCAGAAATGGAAAAGGATCAGGGAAAAGACATTATCCTGCCCCTGTACAAAGCATTGGTCAGACCACATCTGGAATATGCAGTCCAGTTTTGGGCACCAGTTCACAAAAAGGACATTGTTGAATTGGAGAGAGTGCAGAGAAGGGCAACTAAATTAATAAAAGGAACTGAGGAGCTCAGCCATGAGGAGAGATTACCTGAACTGAATCTTTTCTCCCTTGAGAAGAGACGTTTAAGGGGCGATATGATCACCCTGTATAAATATATAAAAATCCGCCCCTACCTGTCCCCTGAGACCACCAAACTCCTTGTACATGCTCTTGTCATCTCTTGTCTGGACTACTGTAACATTCTCCTCTCTGGTATTCCACTAACCCGACTCTCCTCTACAATCTATTATGAATGCTGCAGCCAGACTCATCCATTCTTCCCACCACTCCTATTCCGCTGCATCTCTTTGCAGATCTCTACACTGGCTTCCATTTCACCTTAGAATCAAATTCAAGCTCCTGTGCTTTGCCTTCAAATCCCTACACAGGTATTGTTCCACTTACATTTCTGACCTGGTAAAAAAAAGTACTCCCCCAGTCGCTCTCTCCGCTCCTCCAATGACCTACTAATGACTTCCTCATAACCTCATCACACGTACGGATACAAGACTTCTCTAGAGCTGCCCCAACTCTCTGGAATGGTCTTCCTTGTCCTATTTGGCTTGCTCCTACTTTCTGCTCATTTAAAAGAGCACTCAAATTTTTTCAAACTTGCTTACCCATCTTCTGTCTTTTGAAACCATCACTACTTCCCACCACTACATTTCCCCCTCATATTATGTGTAAATTCCCCCATCTACTAGATTCTAAGCTCCTCAGGGCAGGGCCCTCTCCTCCTGTATCACTGTCTGTATTAATCTGTCATTTGCAACCCTTCTTTAATGTACAGTGCTGTGTAATATGTTGGCGATATATAAATTCTGTTTATTAATAATATTAATAATAAACAGTCCATACAGAGAACTATGTTACCCATTATTCACTTTGAGATCATTACAAAGAACAAGAGAGCACTCTGCATCTGGAGGAAAAGAAGTTTAAGCTCCGGATAAGTTTTTCTTCACTGTAAGGTCTGTGAAAATGTGGAATCAGCTCCCTCAGGAAGTAGTTTCAGCAACTACTAAAGATTGCTTTAAGAAAAAGATAGATGTTTTTCTAGAAGCACAGAATATAACTAGGTATTAAGGCTTTAAAGTAAAAATAACAGTGACATCCGATTCCCTCATGGAATCTGTAAGGAATTTTTTTCCATGTTGAAGCAAATTGCAAATTTTTTTGCCTTCCTCTGGACCAACTATGTTTTATAGGGTTTTATATCTGGGATATGTTTTTTTTCCCTAGTGGTTGAACTTGATGGTCTTTTTTCAACCTAACCTACTGTATTACTATGTTACTATCACGTGTTCCCTTTGTCCACATCCGTAAACCCTGCACACCTTATTAGGAGCCCAAGACTTATCTTGATCACCAAGTTTAACTTTGAAATATGCCAAATAGGCTTGCTCTACAAATGTGCTGATGTTCACCTTTTGACTGGGAATTATAAAATTGCCACAGATATAACAAAATTTTTCAGGGTTGTTTAGGCGCTTACGACAACAAACAGCAGAGCCAGACATGATCTGAAAGAAAGGAAATTTGTGTGTGAGTAGAAAAATAATATTTGCTTATTCACTACGTAGAGCAGCGAACAACCTCTGACCACACATATTGCGTAATGAATAGCCTATACAAATCCTTTCTACAGTAATCACATTAATATAAGGGGTAGAGAAAAAAACCTGACGTGATGAAAGAAAATCAACTGCACTTTCAGAATCAGCATACCTATTTTAGTGTAAATAAGCTTAAAAATTGAAGTCAACAAACAATTTGTTCAAAATTGTTCCCCAGTGTTTTACATACATTACATAGTTTTTTAGTTTCAGTAAAAGGCTGGGGGTTCATTTGGCAATATCTGTCTTGCAAAAATTTTTTTAGCTTTGCATTTTTAATGCAAAACTATAATCAAAAAGACATAGGAAAATACAAACAATGTTTGGACTTTGCTGTTTTTAACCTCCTGAGCGTTACACTGAGGTCTAGATTTCTGTACCAAAAGTGATCCATTGTTTTTCATGAAATTTTTTTTTTTAAATTGTAGACCTGTAACTTACAGAAATATGTCCGAACAGGGGTTCTAGTAGATATTATGAGGCCGGGCGGCGGAACACAAGATGCCGGCCGGCGGAACACAAGATGCCAGCCGGCATCTTACCGGTCCCGCTGGCACCCGACGCTGGAGAGGGAGATCGACGGATGACGCTGGACGGAGGACGATGCTGGAA
The DNA here is from genome assembly GCF_032062135.1 of Pyxicephalus adspersus. Lineage (NCBI taxonomy): Eukaryota > Metazoa > Chordata > Amphibia > Anura > Pyxicephalidae > Pyxicephalus > Pyxicephalus adspersus. The sequence continues at coordinate 67,323,933 of NC_092860.1, forward strand.
TACGAAAACGACGCTGGATGAGCACAGGGGGACCAGGTAAGTAAGGATGGGAAAAATCTCGGGGTTAACCATCCTTGCAATTTTTTTGTGCCCGAACGAAGGTCGGGCTTAACGGCAAGGTGGTTAAAATGCAGTATTATTGTAGATAAAGTCTCTTTTTGTTAATTGAGAGTGAATGTTTTCTGCCAATTGTACCACACCCCTAAATCAATTTTAAACAGAAAAGAGTATTTGCATGCTTTTTTTGTGGGTGAGTTTTTTTTTAGTACTCACGATCTCTAAATACTAATACACACAGTTTAAAAATCATCAATAATATTTATTCTTAAATATAAATAAAAACAACCATATTGGTTAATATGCATCAAAACATCTGTTTTTTTTAAACCCTAACCATCGATGCAAATCACAGCTTTTTTGGCAAGCATACCAATGGAAACAAAAAGGTAGGAATAGTATAAGCAAAACTCTTGGTATAACCTAGAGGCTCACCCAGAAGCATGATTACACAGGTGAAACCATGTTTTGGGGAGATGATATAAAAAAGAGACACCATTTTAACCTCCTGGGCGGTTCATTGCTGTCTGGATTTATATATCTAAAAGTGGTACATTGTCTTTCATGAAAACTTATTTTACATTGTAGGCCTGTAATTCTTAGGCATAACTCACCGAAATATGTCCAAGATTTAATCAATGTAATAATAAAACTTTAAATAAAAGACACAGGGTTAAAACAAGGGTTCATAAATAAATCAAAAATACTGAAGCCTGTAATATAGCCTATAATATAGCATGTACAGTAGCATGTACAATGTGTATATATATATATATATATATATATATATATATATATATATATATATATATATATAATGATTACTTTGTATTGGATTCAATACAGTTATTTAGTATTGAATCCAATAGAAAATAATTTAAAATTCCCGCCAGGCTCTCTCGCACGCACTGACGTCACTGCCGGGGAATGTCAGCGCAATTGCCGGGGCACTGATTGGAGAAAGAGGATGCGGCCAGAGGATGGGCAGGACACTGGAGGACTCCGGTGGGACCAGGAAAGTCTTTATTCTTTATGTTTTAAGCTACCCCAAGTAAGGCTTGGGGTTACCACTATCACGTGTTTTTTTAACCCCATCCACACTCAGGGTTACTGCTCAGGAGGTTTTTCAATACAGGGAGCAATATCTTAAGAAGGGAAATTAAGTTTAGTAGTAAAGAGGAGTGGATTGGGGTAACTGAAAGAAATTGTTTGTAAATTGATGGATGATCTTTTTTTTTATATATATATTTATTATGCATGAATTATGTTGGTTTGATAAATGGTCACTCCACATTTCATGTTGGAAATTTAAACAGTGGATGATTGAGTGATTGGAAAAGAGGTTATAGCCAACATGGCAAAGTTAAATGAATAGGAGAATATGAAGGACACTAGAAAGTAGTTTTGTGCCCTCACAAATAATATAAATGGAATGATTAAAGCAATTGTTTAATAATAGTTGAATAATAATTGGTAGCACCATCAAGCACATATTTGTGTTATGGTTTAGACTTTTATCGTCAGTCAAATATAATGACAAAATTGATGTCACACTTACCTCTTCCTCACTAAAGCGCAGACACTTCTTTCCTGTGCATGCGGGCAGTTCTGATTTTGGGCGTGCCTCTGTTTCCAAGCTTTATCAATTCCGTCCAATCCGCTAGCCAGTCAGAAAATAGCCTCTTAACCATCCCTGGCTATTTAGCTAGCTTACACACTGCACTCAGTGTTCATGCAACATGTCTCCACCGGTGCCAAGCCCCTAGTTCTTTTGAGCTAGTTCCTGTACACCTGTTAGCTAATTCAGTGTTTCCTCTGTCTAGCTCCTGCGTTAACCCCTGGTTGTCCATTCTGTTGGTTCCCAGCCAACTTCCCTCTGCTGTTCCAGTGTTCCAGTCTGTGGGTATCCCTGAGTGACCTGTGCCTCCTGTTGTTTCCAGTGTATCCTGTGTTCCCTGTGCCCACAATGGCCCCTGTGTCACTGGTGTCTGTCTCTTGGATCCCTGGTAATTGACCCCTGGCATGTGACCTTACCTCTCTTGCTTGCTCCCTGCCTCAACCCTGGCCTTCCTCGACTATCCCTTGTGATTTAGTACCGTGTTTTGCCTAAGGACCGCAACCTGGCAGTAATCCTCACCATCTGGAGAAGACCTGGTCACTGGTTAGACTCTGTGCCTTGGCCCTTCTCAGGGCTCACACCACCTCCGTGCAAGCCGTAACGCCCCCTAGTGGTCCTGTCTCTCCGTGCGTAACAATTGGTGGCTAAACAAACAAATAAGGTAATTATTATTACTTGAATTAAAGGTGAGCACAGAGATTGATTTTGGTAGATAAGGATATAAACATGGATGTAGCTATACATGTATATACCAATTTTAATGTCTCTATAAGGATTGTAAGCTCTTCGGGGCAGGGTCCTCTCCTCCTGTATCACTGTCTGTATTCCTCTGTCATTTGCAACCCCAATTTATTATACAGCGCTGCACAATATGTTGGGGCTATATTAATCTTGTTTAATATTAATAAATAATATTTTATATATATATATATATATATATATATATATATATATATATATATGATATCCACTACTCTAATATTTCACCTTGAATACAAGCTCCTAAAGAGTTTATACCTTCAAATAAAAGGTGGTTATATGGTCTAATGAAAACCTTATGGAATTTGCATTAATTGTTTCTTTTTTGGGAATGGTCATTGGCATCTCTAAAGAACTAAGCAAGTATTTGTATATATCTCTTTTTAGTAAAAATGAGTTTATGTGATAAATTGAATTAAAATTGTATTTAGAATCATTTACGGAGCAGCTAAGATTTGTTCTTCTGATGAAGCTGTAATAGGCAAAACATGTCACGAGCAAAAATTTGTCTTTATGAAAGAGAATTGTCACATAAACTCTCTGTATATTTTTGTTTTTATAAAAAAAGGATGTTTTGAAGCATGTTAACCAATATGGTTGTTTTTATTGAAAACTAAAGAATAAATATTATTGATGAATTTTAAACTGTGTCTATTAAGATTTAGAGATAGAGTACTTAAAAAAAACCCACCTACAAAAAAAAACACATGTTGCAAATACTCTTTATTGTAGGTAAAAATATACATTTCATATTAAAAATTCTTGTACAAGTCAAAAAAGTTTTGTTTGTTTTTTTGCAACATTGCTTGGTTTTTTTTAACACTAAAAAAATAAAAGGAAACTAAAAAAAAAAGTTTAAATAGAGAGTTCATTATAGCCGATGATAGTTAAAGTGGAACTAAACCCCAAGTTACTCACCTGCCCCCATTCTCGTGCATATTGCAGCCATCTTCATCTTTCTTATCTTCTTCCTTGTGATCTTTGACCATCTTGGCTGACATGACATAACTCTTGCACAGGCACATGGAAGTTCATTAATTCCTGGTAAATGCAGAGGAAATTATGCAAACAGGCAGGTAGGAGAGATTTTTGCAGAAGCAGCGTTGTTTGTCCCTTTCTGCAACAATGACGTGTGTTATGTATTCATAAAAGTGGAACTTACCGTATTTTTCGGACTATAAGACGCACTTTTTCTTCCCCAAAACTGGGGGGGAAAAGTGGGTGTGTCTTATACACCGAATACATGTTAAATATACCGGTAATTAAAAAAAATCATACTCACCCGATACCGCGATCCCGCGATGCTGTGGGCTTCTTCTTCTCCTCGCTCTCCTCCCGGCTGCAGCGCGTGTCTCCTCCTCCTCTGAGCGAGGAGAAGCCGACACGCGTGCCCCCGCGATCCCATAAGCAGGCTGGATCAGCCTGCTTATGGGATCGCTGGGGTATGCATGTCGGCTTCTCCTCTCTCAGAGGAGGAGACACGCGCTGCAGCCAGGAGGAGAGCCAGGAGAAGCCGACACCCGTGCCCCCGCGATCTCATAAGCAGGCTGGATCAGCCTGCTTATGGGATCGCTGGGGTATGCGTGTCGGCTTCTCCTCGCTCAGAGGAGGAGGGGACACGCGCTGCAGCCAGGAGGAGAGCGAGGAGAAGAAGAAGCCCACAGCATCGCGGGATCGCGGTATCGGGTGAGTATGATTTTTTGGCACAGGGTGATCAGAAGGGGATACATTGTGTCAATGTATCCCCTTCTAATCACTCTGTGTCAATGTATCCCCTTCTGATCACTCTGTGTCAGAGTGATTAGAAGGGGATACATTGACACAGAGTGATTTTTTAGTATTTTGTTCAGAATCTTTTTTTTCTAGGTTTTTCTCCTTTAAAATTGGGTGCGTCTTATAGGCCGGAGCGTCTTATAGTCCGAAAAATACGGTAATTCTACTTTAATATTTAGGAAGACATTGGCCAATACCAATACATTTTGTTTAAATATACAGTATGTGTCTTAGATTGTATTTCTTGTAAGGTTGCTTTAACTGGTGTCACCCCTTTGAATTACATAAAAATAAAATGATAAAATAATTTTAACAATGTATTGGTAATTGACACTAGCAGACATTTTGACAGCCACTCCTTAAATGAAATACATACAGTAAGTCATTGCTTTTAACGTAAGAATGAAAGAATTGCTTTAACACTTAAGAACTTTGGCTATTTTTTGCACAAGGGAGGAAAAGGGCATCAAAATACACTCCAAAATCTTTGTTAACCTCAAGGTCCTTAATTGATTAAGCGAAGCATTTTTAATATTTTTGTCTGTCAGAGTATTTTTTTTTTTTTTTTGCAATAAGTAATGTTCCATTTCAGGAAGTAAAATGTGGAAGAAATAATCAGAAGTTGATCTTTCTATCGATATATCGTCCAGAAGCATAGTCTATTCTTAAAATGGAATGTCATTTTCACACTTGGTAAACTGGCACATTTGGCTTTGAAGCAAAAGATACTGTTATTGTGAACTTAAGGTTGGTTTTCCCACACATGCATCAGTAGTGTTTATGAGGAGAAGTGGAAAGTTGCTGTTATTGGGACAATGCATGTACTTTTGTTTTTATGTATTTTATAAATTAGGTGATTTCAAAAACATTTTTTGTTGTTTTTTTCATTGTTATTTAACCTCCCAACCGCTAAACCCCGTACTTTTCCGTGCAAAAAATAGTTGCAACTATCGATAACCCCGTACTTTTCCGACTATATTAAAATCTCACTTACCTGGTCCCGCTGTGCTCATCCAGCGTTGGGTCCGTGTTCCAGCGGCGGGTCCGTGTTCCAGCGTCGTCCTCCAGCGTCGATCTCCCTCTCCAGCGTCGGGGTGCCGTCTCCTATACCAGCGGGACCGGTAAGATGCCGGCCGGCTTCTTACCTGGTCCCGCTGATCGTCCCACGTTGTTCTCTGTCCAGCGTCGGGTGCTTCTAACACAAGAAGCCGGCTGGCGGAGAAAAAAAAAGCCGACCGGCTTCTTGTGCGTGCGTGATGACGTTGGCGCGTGTGCGGGACATTCAAATTCAAACTCATTCATTTTGTATTGGATTGAATACAAAGTCCTGTATCCAATCCAATACAAAATAATACAAAATAAATACAAAGTATATAACTGGTAAATTCAAACTCTCGTTTTGTATTGGATTGAATACAAACTCCCGTATCCAATCCAATACAAAAAAATAAAATAAAAGTAAATTCAAATTCATATTTTGTATTGGATTGGATACAAACTCGTGTATCCAATCCAATACAAAATAATATAAAATTAATACAAAGTACATAACTGGTAAATTCAAATGCTCATTTTGTATTGGATTGAATACAATCAAACATTTTTTATATTCATAATATCTACTAGAACCCTTGTTCGGACATATTTCTGTAAGTTACAGGTCTACAATTTAAAAAAAAATTTCATGAAAAACAGTGTAACGCTTTTGGAACAGAAATCTAGACATCAGTGTAACGCCCAGGCGGTTAATAAATGATATATGGTTGTATACACACAAGTGTTTTAAATAAAAATAGCTAGAAAGTAGTATATATTTGTGTTCTGAACAATGGCAGTGTGTTTTAAAAGGGGATAAAACTGAAAATCCTTAAAATAGATTTTATTTCCATACACATAAATGCACTGGAAACACTGTACATTCTATTACAAATCAAAACAAAAATGATTGAAAAAAAAATAATTAATGTTATTCCCTTACAGAAAGTGAAGCAAAAGGAATATTAGACTGTTAAAAATAATACCACTGTGGTGTTCAATTACTGAGGTCATTCATTCTGTGAAAAAACAGGTGTCAATTACAGCCCCATTTATGGAATGAAGGCAGTGTTCAGAACAGCATACTTTGATTACAAAGTTGATTGGACAGGAAAACATATAGAAAAAAGAAGTACAAAAAATAAGAGGCTGCTCAGCTAAAATTATTTCGAATTCTTTAAAATAGCAACCAAAACCTAAAAGTATGTGGATGTAAATTGAAAATTCGATTTGATCAGATAGGAGAATAGCCAAAATACCAAAGACTCAATGATCAGCTACAGGAAGGTCACATAGGTTCTGAAGTTACTTCTGAGTATGGTTACAATTAGAAGATGCCTATGCGAAGCCAAGCTATCAGCAAGAAGCCCCCACAAAGTCCAAATATTGAAAAAAAGATCTGTGCTTAGGAGGTTAGAGTTCACCAAGGAACACATTGATTGTCCCAAGGAGAAATGACAAGCACTGATAAAAGTAAGATTGTTCTATATGGGTCCTCTTTATGGGGACAGTTTGTCAGCCCCCCCCCCTCCCATGATATGGGGATGTTTCTCATACTGTGGTGTTGGGCCTATTTATTGCATACCAGGGAACATGGATCAGTTTGAATACATCAAAATACTTGAAGACAACGACCCCAAACACATCTGTTAACAAGCAATGTCTTCATTCCAGACCAACAAAATTGACATTAGGGAGTGGCCAGCTCAATCCCTGAACCTTAATCCAGTAGAAAACTTGTGAGCGACATCAAAAAATGCTATTTCTGAAAAAAAATAAGAAATGCACAAGAATTGTGGAATGCAGTCCAATCATCCTGGGCTGGGATACCTGTTTAGCGTTGCCAGAAGTTGGTTGATACCATGCAACACAGATGTGCAGCAGTTCTCGGAAACAGTGATTATACAACTAAATAATAATTCAGAGATTCAAGGAAAAGCAAAATCTTTAAACATTATTCAGTTTATTCAGTAAATGTTTTAGTTTATAAAGAATACAGACACTGCTATTTTTTGAACAGCCTAACATTCACTTTTCTTCACTTTCTGTAAAGGAATACTACAAATTTGGTAAATTCTTCCACACATTTTGTGTGTACTTCTGAACACAGCTGTATATACTCCCCTCATGACAGCTTACTTACTGAATGAACTTCAACCCTTGACACCGACCCCCACCCTGTATAATTCACTGTGCTTTTTTCCTTGAGTCCCATTTAATTTGGTTCAGCCTCTCCAGGTAAAAGACCCCCTATGTATGCAGTAAAACTGCTGAATTTGGGTTTTTTCCTAGTTGCAGGGATTCTTTGAAATATGGATCCTTAATAGGCAGCTTTCTTTTCTGTTTTGTGTGTGTGTTCTTTCTTGCTTCTTGCAGCAGAGGCTGCATTCTTCTGTGTCCTTCCTGCTACTACCTCACTGTGTTGCTCGGTAACTGGTGACACTTCTTTCTCTTCTGTTTTGGTGGAATTTTACATTTCAGTGTATTCTTCTGTGTGCTGGATTGGAAACATTGCTGTTTTTCTCCTCAGTGGTTCTGGTGCAATATTTTCTCTATTTATAATACTTATTTAGGTTTTTATTTTTGTTTTTTTGAGTTGATTAATAAAATTTCCCTTTTTTTCCCACGTTATGAGCTTGCCATCTCTTACTCCTGTGGCTCTTAATCAATGTCTAGCAGGTGGAAGATTCTCCCATAATCCTACATAGACCAAACAATTGCAGAGAGCATGCGGAAATTCCCCTTATCAGCAGATTTAGGTAAGAAAAGTAGGAACATGTGTGGCAACATGTGCTTCAGAATCCAAAATAAAACTCTTAGATGGGCATGAAGTTCTGAGGTAGAAGCTTCAAATCGTTCTTTTTATTTTGCCTTAGTAGGGCTCTTTGCCAAAGCTATCAGGGTGTAGCCTCCTAAGAAGGTAAGAAAGTATCTGAAAAAAAGAAGGTCCAAGTTTTCCTCTGATGGAGGAAGCTAAAGAATTGATTGAGAAACCTAACAGGAATCTCAGTTCCCAAAACAGATTTTCTAACCTTTATTCCTTAAGTACAGTGGATCTGGGATTGTGGGATTCTTCTCCCTTAGTGGATGCTGCCCTGCAAATATTAGCTAAACTAGTTTATCTGGCCATAAAGAACTCTGTAACATTTAAAATGCTCAGGAGGAAAATTTCTTAAGGAGGCTATTCTCTGAGTGGCAGGAAGTAAGTCAGGCCACATTCCACAAAACAGACAAAGGCATCATCAGTCATTTTAACCAGAAAGATTTCATGGTGTTAAAGATTTTAGAACCTTTAGAAGTAGAGACTTAGGACCCATGCAGGATCTTTTTTTCCGTGCCTCAAAGACAGCCCAGGCCTCCAAAGCCATTGATGAGGCATTTTGAAGGTGTGCCCACCCAAGTGTCTCCTGTGCTGGGTGCAATTCTTTCCCTTTTTCGGGATATCTTGTCTGTTTCTGATACAGAAGGCAAGACATGGGGGGGGGGGGGGTTCTCAGACCAGTTCCAGACTTGAACAAGGTAACCAAAGCCAAGAGGTTCCAAATGTAGTCCATACAAATTAATATTTAGATTGTTTTAGTCAGCCAGACTTAATGATTTTAGTAGATTTCAATAGTTCAGTATTTACCTGCACATTCCAGTCTCCCCCACTCCTCCTACTGCCGCTGCGGCGATTAGCAAGATCCAGCGCCAACAGAGGCTGCCACCGCATAGACTCATTGGTGACACTGTGACTAGATGGAACTGCACCCTGCTTATGCTCCAGTGTCTGTGTTAGCAAAAGCTAGCCATCCACCATTACTTGGTGAGCGTGGTGCATGGAGGCAGCAGGGCCCTTTATACAGCCACAATTTATACAGCCACATAACTTAAGATATTTTACCAGTGACCAGTGGGGCTGCTTGACAGGCCCTGTCCAACCCCACATTTCTGCTGTCTCGCCCCAGGCACTGTGTGGGTGATGGAACAACAGGAACTGCTGCAGCTTGAAGAGGAGGAGGTGGGTGATGAGGAGGAAGATGTTTTGGTACCTACTAAGGGACAGGAGGAGGATAAGCCCAGGGAACCCCTCTTTCATATGTGTGTCCACATGTTGCGATGCCTACAGAGGGACCCCCGCATTTGCAGCATCAAAAAACGGGATGATTACTGGCTAGCCACCCTTCTGGATCAACACTACAAAGACAAACTGTCACAGTTTCTACCCAACCCAGCGCAAAAGAAAGAAAAGGTCGCCTGCCTGAGCAGAATACTATGCGGCCGGCTGTGTGAGAAGTTCCACGTACCAAATTCCACACAGGGAGCTCAGGCGGACACGCCTCCACCGTATCCTCCTGTAGCAGTGGCAGCAGGCCACACACATCTAAAAGTGTAGGCCAAGGCAGGGGGCATTTTCTGGATGCCTGGCGAAACCTGATGCGGCCACCTCAAACAAGTGAGGTGCGGGGGCATAACCATAGAGAACGGATGAAGCGCATGGTGCACGATTACGTTTGCTCTTTTCTGACTGGTGGTGGTGTTGAAGACAACAATTATGAGGAGGATGCCTGTCCAATGCCATGTCCTGACAGTAGTGACACCATTCATTTTTGGCTCAGCAGGCTTGAAATCTGACCGCAGTTGGCACAGTATGCCATGAAGCATCCTTCGTGCCCGGCATCCAGTGTTCTGTCCGAAAGAACCTTCAGTGCCACTGTCGGAGTGGTCACAGACAACCAATCACGACTGCCACCGGAAAATGTCAATCGACTCATCTTTTTGAATATGAACGAAAGGTGGGTTACTAACAACTATCATATCCCCACAGCAGATGTCAGTGATTGACTGACACAAAGACTTACTAGCCAACCAAGATGCCTCTGTGAACCCACACTGCTCTTGTGCTGAGTCTGTGGCTGGCTATCACCAACACCCTGTCAGCTGAGCCTCCCTCGGTTAAATTTTTCCGCTAGTTATTGCAATGTCCAATGGTGGCATTTATTGCCAATGTCATGCTTGCCATTGTGCCAGCTAGCAACATACTTTACATTTCTGCTGCTTCCAGGAGGCCAACAAACTGCAGATCAAAAACCCCAGTACTGCCACACTGATAGGTACCATTGCCTTTGGCGTTCATGCCATCCACTTCATGATGCAAACTAGCAATACCGTCTACCTTCCTACCACTTCCAGAACCACAGACCACAGCAACAGTGCTGGCGCAAAAACATCTTGGTCTGGCCCTTTTACATTTAATCACAAATTTCAGATATTTGTATTACACACTTCTGGGTGGCATTGGCGATGGACTACACTCAGCTCTAGATGCCAGTTACCAATGCGGTCCCTTCTCCATCTCAGGGCCCACGGTCTGCTCCTGCTGATGCTGCTACCGCCTGTCAGTACTCCATTCAGTAAAATTGTACACTTCTGGGTGGCATTGATGATGCACTACACCCAGCTCTAGATGCCAGTTACCAATGCGGTTCCCGCTCCATCTTGGGGCCCACCGCCTCCTCCTGCTGCTGCCGCCTGTCAAAAGTCCATTCAGTAAAATTGTACACTTCTGGGTGGCATTGATGATGCACTACACCCAGCTCTAGACGCCAGTTACCAATGCGGTTCCCGCTCCGTCTCAGGGCCCACCGCCTCTTCCTGCTGATGCTGCTGCCGCCTGTCAGGACTCTGTTCAGTAAAATTATACACTTCTGTGTGGCATTGAAGATGCACTACACCCAGCTTCAGAGGAAGAAGTGAAGATAACAGCATGTAATGGACTTTGTACCCACCTGTATCTAGCTAATGTAAGCTGACAAATACAATGTTTCGCTAAAGTGTTTTGTGTGCTTGCTGCAAGGTCCAATCCCCCTATTAACACACGCCTCATTCCAATCTTTTGGAACTCATGGCAGCATGGGAAGCTTTGAAGATTTGTGCCCCAGCCTTGTAGAATAGTAGGATTGATGATGGACAACAAGATAGGAGAAACAAATAGCCTGCCTCTCATCCAAGTAGTGTCGATGATTTTTTCATGAGTAAAGAAAACCTTGCTAGACCTAGTGGCTTTTTATCTTCTGGGTTCAGAAAATGTCCAAGCAGATAACCAAGTCAAGTTTTTCCAGACCACAAAGAGTGGTCACTCAACAGTCTGTATCTTCTTCCATTTTTATGCAAACGGCATCTTCCAACTTTAGATCTAACGACCTCCCTAATAAATGCTCAGTTTCCACTGTTCCTGTTTTGTTTCAGGTGTCTTTAGGCCCTGGCACAGGATTTATTCTTGGTCAAGTGGAACTTCAAACTGGCTTTAGTCCTGGATGTAATGCTACATTTGTTTATATTTATAGGACTAAACATTTCCAAGGGACAAAAAAAATACCTGATCATGGTTCCCAAAATGCAGCATTACTAGTAAGTACATCATTTGTAAAATAATTTAGCTGACTATTTTCGATGTAAAGCTGGGAGTCAGCTATGAGTCCCACAATAGGTACAGTGCAATGAAGTAGTGAGGATTACCATCCAAAGACATCAATTTTGTAATTTGGTAGATTACCATAATATGTTGCATACTTGTTTTTGGGTTTAGATAAACTCACTTGCACATGTACCACTTTTTCCCTCTATGTGGATATTTTAGAAATGAGGATTGTTGTAACTATCGCCCAATAGAGTAACTGCCTTCTTTGATTTATTTTTAAGAAGTTTACTAAAGTAAAACTATTTTATTGGAGACCAGTATGAGTATGTTTGTGTTCAGCCAGTAGGTAAAGCCTTGTGCTCAGTGTCATGTATTTTTCAAAATCTTCTTACCTACCTACTACTGAAAATGACTATTTGCAGAGCTCATCTGTTCAAAAAAAAGAAAATTTCAGGCATACTGCAGCTGATTTTATATTTGCTGAGAGACAGCTAAAAGAATGTAAGGAATAGCATCGCTGTGGTTGATTAGGAATGTGAAAACCAGTTTGGGCCTAAATCACACAAAAATTATTAATAATAATAAACAGGGTTTATTTAGCGGAAAAATATTATGCAGCGCTGTACATTTTGGCTGGGTCTACACGGACAGTTTTAAAAACGCATGTAAATGTTCCTACCACGTTTATATGCATTGTTTTGCACTTTTACAGGCGTTTTAAAACTTGCCTTTAAAACGCTAAAAAAACTCTTATAATCGCATGTGACGCGTTTTACTGCCATTTGCCCCGATTTCTACATAGGTGTTTATAACATTTTTACCTTTAACCCCTTCAGGGAATGTACAGGTGTACGTTAAACCTATTACTCATCCCCTGAAAGGGTTAAAAATATGTGTAAAAAAAAAAAGGGTGTGATTTTAAGTAATTTTTTTAATGTGTGTGCTTTGTGTAACTTTGTTAAACTTTTTTTTTTTTTTACAGGTTATCCCACAATGAAAGGATGACAAGTCTCCCCATTCAAGTCTAGTGCTAATTGGCTGAGAAAAAGGGAAACCCTGATGACAGTTTAAGCGTCATCAGGGTTTCCCTTTCCTCAGCCAATCACGAATCAGAGCAATCAGCGGAGCTCTGCTGACAGCTCCACTTTCTTGATTGCTCCCGCAGCCCTAGCGGAGTTGTGGCATGTGTTCTGCATCCAAGAGCATATGCCACAGCTCTTCTAGGGCTGCAGGAGCAGTCAAGAAAGCAGAGCTGTCAGCAGACTAGAGCTCTGCTCCATGATTGAGGAAACCCTGATGATGGCTCAAGCGTCATTAGGGTTTTCCTATTCTCAGCCATTCAACACTAGAGGTGAATGGAGAGACTTGTCCTCATTTGTTCTCTAGTGCCTGGGGATCCCACACTGTCAGGAGTCCCATGGCTTCATTCATGACCTGAATGCAGCAGTGGGAATCATTCTTTCTTTGTGGGATAACCTGTAAACCAAAAAACGTTTAGTTACACAAAACACACACATCCAATAAAACTACCTGAACAATAAATTTTTGTCTTAATTTTTTAGACATATTTTTAAGTACCCCTGTACTAATTCCCAAGGGAATATTGCAGAGATCTGGTAGGCCCCTGGTAGGGAATGTGGCAGAGATCTGGTAGTCCAAAGTCTTGTTAAAAATGCCTATAAAAGTCTCCATTGTTTATAATAGAAGCTTTCATAAAAAGCTTAAAAAAACTTTGCTTTCACTGACGTTTTTAGGTGTTTATAAACGCAGAAAAAAGTTCCAATTGAAATCCAGAGGGCCGTTTTGCAGCATTTTCCCGGCGTTTTAATTTTTATAAACGTTGCAAGGAGCGTTACCTATAACGCTCAAAAACGTGCCTCAAGGAAACGCCCTGGTGTGGATTAACTCATTGGAATGCATGTAAATTTTAAACATGCACTTTTAAACCCTCAGGTTAAACGCTGGGGAAAACATCCGGGTAGATTTAGCCTAAAAAGGGGTTGCAAATGACAGTGACACAGGAGGAGGAAAAGACCCTGCTCCGAAGAGCTTACAATCTAGGAGGTGGGGGAAGTATCACACAGTGGGGGGGGGGGGGGGGGGGAATGGAATGGTGGGAAGTAGTGAGAGTTTTAGGAGACAGGAGATGGTAGGCAAGTTTGAAAAGATGTGTTTTGAGTGTTCCTTTAAATGAGCTGAAAATAGGAGCAAGCTGAATAGAACGAGGAGGACCATTCCAGAGAGTCGAGGCAGCTCTAGAAAAGTTTCGGAGCCTTGTGTGTGACTAGGAAGTCATTAGTAGGTCACTGGAGAAGCAAAGAGAATAGCTAGGGGTGTATTTTTCTACCAGGTCAGAAAGGTAAGTGGAACAAGAACTCTTTAGAGATTTGAAGGCCTAGCACAGGAGCTTAAATTTGATTTTAAGGTGAAATGGAAGCCAAGGAAGAGAACTACAAACAAAGGCAGCAGAAAAGAAGTGGTGGGAAGGATAGATAAGTCTGGCTGCAGATTTCATAATACATTGTAAAGGAGAGAATGACATAAATGGAATACCAGAGAGGAGGATGTTATAGTAGTCCAGGCGAGAGATGATAAGAGCGTATACAAGATGTTTGGTGGTCTCTGGGGACAGCAAGGGTGGATTTTGGAGATGTTGCGTAGGTGAAAATGATAGGACCTGTAAATGTTCTGAATATGGGGGTAAATGAAAGGGCAGAAGTCAGGGGTGGACAGACAGATTAAAGCGTCAGATTTAAGCGTCATCAGTCTACAGATGATACTGTAAACCAAAGGAGGATATAAAACTACCAAGTGAGGAGGTGTATAGGGAATTTAGAACCGGTCCCAGGACTGACTCTTGGGGAACCCCAATAGGGAGGAGAATAGGAGATGAGGAATTACCATTGAAGGAAACTTGAAAGGAGGGGTCAGACAGGTAGCATTTCAAGAGGGAGCAGTGTCCCTGATACCAAATGTACGGCATGATTTGTATTAAAAGGGGGTGATAAGGGAACATTGAAAGGGGATACGAATTTATGGGTTAGGTGGAGGGAGAATTTTGCTGAAAGGGTTGGAAAGAGAGAGGTTGTTGGGGTTCGGGGCAGGGTTAGGCGAGATGTCACCAGCAAGTAGCAGTAGAGAAAAAAGTTGCAGGAGTACAGATAGAGAAAGTGATACTGATAGAGTGAATGAGCAGGCAGACAAGTGGTTAACAGACTGGGGAGGAGGAAAGGGGATAGAACCAGCAATGGGAGTACAGGGTGAATGATACATAGTAACAGAAGATGGTAAATCACTGGAGTACATTTGTCAATGAGGCAAACTGAAATTCATGTGAGTGGAGCTGCAATCTAGGTTGTAGTGAGTCTGTAAGCTTGTTGAGTTCCAGGTGAATCAGTCATAAAGGTGGCTTGGTGAAAAGGCAGTTTAGGATGGTGACAGCAGAGGTTGTATTGAAGTCCAGGTGGATACTTAATGAGAAATTATTCCAAAAGCACGAGATGGAAATTGCAGAGTGTAGTGGTGTATCAAGTTTTGTTCCAATTCCTGCGTCAATTCCCTGGAATACTTATAATATAAATATAATAACTCAAATCTATGCAATGAGTACATCTAAAATGCATGACATACCATACACCGACAGATTTAAAAACTATTTAAATAATATAAAGGATTTAGAGAATCATGTTTAAAATTAGGTTACCCAAAGTCTATGGGGGCCTAATCCTGTTTTTAAATCCTGTCCAGGCAAACTACTGTAAAGAGATAGGCATGGAAAGCTGGGTATTCCCATAAGGGACATGTACTAAAGCAAAATATCTAATCATCATGAAGATCATCTTATGCAGACAAATAGGCAAACCTGGTGTTGACAGCTGCCCCAGCTCCAGGCTGTATTGCAACCATAACCTGAGATTCTGCTACAATTTCTTTGACCCAGGTATAAGGTTCAAGCCAGATTTTCGCTTCAAATTGTTTGCTTCGATACCTCTACAAACAGGGCCTATCTCACTAACTTAAAAAAATAATGAATTAGAATGTAAAAAAAAATCAAGTCAGGTCAGCAAAATGCATCAAACTTAGTTGTTTCTATTTGAAATACAACTAAAGGCTTGTATATGACATTGTTCAACAAATCTAAATATTAATCTGACGCAGAAGCTCAGTAAAGTAAACAAACTTCCTTTACTTTCTCTCACTAAGCCAAATCTTCCGTTTGTATCTCACATCCTGCCCCACTCCCCATCCTCCCCATCCCCCAAGCAATGCAGCCAACAGTAGAGGGGTTTCAGCAACATCTGAAGTGAGGGGTCTGTACATATGGAAAAAAGTGGGCATGACTAAGTGTGGCCAGGTACTAAATAACAAGCTACAGGCTGTTGAAATAGGATTGACAATACGAATAGCCTTGTCTACTGTCATACCATCACATCACTTTTTTTAGGCAAACTTCAGTATCAACCAGTATTTGTGGGATGGGGCAGGGGGACTAAACTGTGAGTGCAGATACACTTATAACAAAGTTGTGCAGTAAAAAAGGTGCTTATTGGTGATTGGTCAAAGTTCTATTCTTTTATTCTAATTATAATATGATTATTACTAATTGACTAAACTTGTTAAGCCTAAAGTCGGTAATAACTGTGGATATTTGATCAAATTATTAATAATATAATTGGAAAGCAAATAAAGACATATTGACCTCCCTAGAGGTAACCCTGAGTGTGACTCGGGGTAGAAAAAGGTTGCTAAAAGCGGTAACCCCAAGTCACACTCGGGGTATGTAATCCTATGGGAGGTAATACTAAAAAGAGCCTTACCTGATCCGCCAGCGTCCCACCTCGTCCATCGCTGCGATCTCCGTCTTCTCTCTTCTTCCGGCCGGCTTCTGCATCCGATGAGTCACCGGGGAGTTGCCGGTGACGTCGGTGCGTGTGTACATTACCGGCAGGACGGGAAATTCAAAATCTATTTGTATTGCATTCAATATAAAATAACTGTATTGAATGCAATACATTGGATTTATATGTGTAAAAGCAGGACATTGTTTTCAAGAACATTTATTTACAGTATATATATATATTAATTAGTATGAGTATAATATGTTTTTTTTTTTTAAATATATAGATTTTTTTAATTTATTCAATTTATTATTTTTACATGATTTTGTGTTTCAGACTTTGTTATACTATTATACTGTAAAATAAATTTTCATGAAAAACAATGTACCGCTTTTAGACATATAAAACCAGAAAGAAATGAACCGCTAGGGACGTTAATAATGCTTTTACTGATTGCATAGAATGTAGATAGGAGTGGATAGATAGATCTCTTCAATCTGATCTCTTCTCTGACAGCTGTCAAGTTTTTGCCTAGTTTTGCCTTCACTATCCAACTAACTTGTGTCTTTTGGTGTATCGAAATTGGTTGAAATAGATTGGTTAAAAATGGCTTTTTTAATGCAATCTCCTGTAAACCTGGGAAATTTGTAAAAGTTTCAACACTTCTTTTTAGTTTATAGCTTTGAAGAATATGCTAAAGTTTAATTATGGAACATTAACAGCACCATTAGTGGAAGGCAGTTGAAAATAAGGATAAGCTGTATAGGAAGAAACTTGTAATGTAATGCTCACAGAGCTATAGTGAACTGTTTCTACCTGTGTGTTTAAAACTGGGAAGGTCCATCTATGTTCCAATGCAGATAAGGAGTATGACATAGGATTGGATTTGGTTGCATCTGCTTTTCTGGTGTTGTGCTGTAATTTGATCAGCTCACATAACAGAACATATGTGGTTCCTAAGCATCATACCCATTGCATCAGCTGTTATTGGCTACATTGTATTCATTTTCAAATTTATAATCCTTTATATTGCCACTCAGATAACTCCCAATGCAGACATGAACAATCAAACTTTTGGTAGTTTTTAGACTTATGAACATGATGGTACTGCCTTGTTGGGAACTATGGCCAACACTTAAGGTTTAAAGGAGTTGCCAAAAAAATTACCATACTTAAAAATGGATATCACTAAAAAAAAACATATAAACAATCACATGCTTCATTCAGTGCCACCATGCCCAACACAGGCAGTACTGAAAGCATTATTCACATAAATGTTGGTTTGTTGTAAAGGCTTTCAAAAGAAAGGCATGGTATAATAAAGCCAGTAATGTTGGTCAAATATCTCACTATTCGATTCAACAGCTATTCGAATAGGGGGATATTGTTCAGGTGATCGAACTTCGAATTTGAACACCATTAAAGTCAATAGGGGGAAAATACAGCTCTGCTCCCCTGATTGCTCTTGCAGCCCTTTACTAGTTGTATGTATTCTTTGATAGAGTTTTTCTATCCAAGAACACAGGAGTCCTGTGTTCCTGAATAGGGAAACTCTATCCAGGAACACATACTACAGGGCGGCAGCAGTATGTGTTTTTGGATAGAGATTCACAGATCCCCAGGCACTAGAGGCTTAATGGGGACAAGTCTCCCCATTCATTCACCTATAGTGCACTGTGATTGGCTGGGGAAAGGAAAATCCTGGTGATGCTTGAGCTTGAGAATCCTCCTGTCATTGTAGGATAACCTGTAAACAAAATAAAAGTTAGTTACACAAATCACACACATTCAATAAATTACTTTAACATTAAAGCCTCTTTTTTAACACATTTTGTTACACACGAATTTGCAAAGTCGAATCCTGTGTTTTTCGGGTCAGGTCTATCTGAATTCGAACAGCCATATTCGGTTCGAATATAAGAACAACCGGAATTCGAACACCAACACTAAAAGCCAGTATCTAACTGCTTTGCTGTTCAAACCCATTATGAACGATTTTGTTATAATGTTACATTATGTAACACTTTGTTTTATTGCACTATATGCAAAGTTCTATGTAATGCATCACTGACACTCATACCATATGAATTTAAAGCGATTAAACAGATTATACATTAAGCCTCATCGGGCACATCCTGGATTAGGGTTGTAGCATTATTATTTACTTGTGCATCAGTATTAAAATGCCATTCAGCAATCTATTCCTAAAGTCAAAATGTGTATATAGTACAGTTAAGAAAATGTATCAACTTTGCCACTTAGAAAGGCAGAGTAAAATGTTATCTGTGATAGATTATGTAAAACCTTAACAAGTACAAATGAAACTATCAGATATTTTCCAAGACCAAAGCAGCTATTTCTCAGTGTCCCTAATTCTGTTGGTATCTTGTCAATTAATTCCATCCAGCATAAATATTATATCCCTAAAAGTATGACCTCCTGCTGATTAACAAACTACAGGTATATGAATTAGCAGTAACAGTGCCTATAGTCACAATAGGCCCCACAGTATTGAAAGTAAGCACAGCCAACAGGAAGGGACAGTGCTGTTCTGAATTCAAGAGCAGTCCAACAGGATTTTCTCCTTATTGCAGGAAGCTGCATAAAGTGCATTTTACTAGTTGTATTGCCAAGTATTTGAGACTGGACAGAGTAATGTAAAGCATCCTTTATACCCCAAAATCCAAAATATACCTGCAGAACAGCTGGTGAATAGCTTTTCAGTCATCATCAGTGCAGTGCATCTAAACCATGGCTTTGATAGCTTGTGATCCATTAAGAAAGTAAAACTATAGAAAACGTAACCAGATTAGGTATGGTAAGAAAGGAACTTCAGAAAGGCATACAAAAGCCCTCCAACCAAAACAGAGTATAGAAACGTAAATACCTTCTGTTCTATTAAGGCTCTGGTATGCTGTGCACAAATTTAGTTAGGGACAGTTAAACATTTTTTAGTACCTTTTCACAACTTATATGATCATACTTTTTCATTGGATTTAGTCTTAACATCGAACAAATGTAAACTGACATTTAAACTTACTAGCAACACTCTTCCATGAAGAAGGAGCAAGTTGGCTGCTAGGAAGCTTGGATAAGACGAGAAAAAGGGGGTCAGCGGATTTCATTTCCAAGGATACTGTTGTGGGTAGGGTGACAGTGTCTCCTTAAGGTATTAAAGCAAGCAGATGCAACTAGCAAATTTCACTTAAAAAGTAAAGTAAAAGTTTATTATGAAAGACAGCTGGTTAACAGGGTTATTTCTTTAATTAATCAGCATTACTAATTTTGTTGCAAAGATTAGTTTATAATTCCAAAGAAAATATGAAATCAATAAAAAAAAGAAAAAAAAAACAAATGTCTGTTGAATTTTGTTATCCCAAGTAATTAAATTACTAAATAGTCCTATAGTGGAAATCTAAAAACTGCTCTGGTCCATGAGTAGTAGTTAATGTAGATTATTCAGGTAACAACATCTTTTTCCTATGTGTAATAAAAGCTATCAAATTTAAGAGAAGGAACAGGACAAGCAATTGAAATTTACTAATCTAAGATCTACTGGTAGATCACCAGGACAAAACAGTGAATATACACCACCTCATGGGGAAAACGCAGTACTGTTGTTTTTATGAGAAAGGATGATACAATTCACATTTTCTTGATAATTTCCTGAATACTTTTACTTTTTTTTTTAAAGCTTTCTTTTATCGTTAGTCTAAGACAAATTAATGCCTTCTGTCTGTAGAATTAAAAGGATAGCTGCACTATTGTAGACATAATGGCAAGCAGCTATTTCATGGTTAAATTTCATCTAGTGCCGCGTTTCCTCTGTAAACTGGTATTTCCCCAAGACTGTTTCCTAGCTTGAGTGGCTAACACCCATCATAAGGACCAGCCAAAGTTAAAGGAGTTAAACTGAGCAAATGGTACTAACCCCCCTCCCTTCCCTCGAGAAAAAAAAAATACATTACCAGCCTCATGACTCTTCTGTAAAAGTTTTGAGTCAGTCAACTCCTAGACTGGATAACTTTTTTCTTGAAAATGAGAGTGTCTGAAGTTTCTCCTGGGAAAGAAACACTCTGATTTGCACAGCCGCCAAGACTAGACTCAGATTCTGAAAATGATGAATCATTTTAAGTGACTATTTCTGAAACTTAGGTAAATATCTGAACTGCTGTAATAACTAGATAGCCAAAGTCACATCATCTGTCAAAGCCTGCATCAACTGTTCACTCAAGAGAAGGTCAGCTAAGAAGGTGTTTGGCCCAGGTATCCAGGCCCAGAGTGTTCTGGAAGGAATGGGTGGGCCAGGCTCCCTCTTTTGGGCCACAGAATAGCTAGGTAGAACTAGGCTGATAATAAAAGAGAGCAGGTCTTTGAGACTGTGTCACACTTACCTCCTCTCTAAAGCGCCAGCGCCTCTTTTCTGCGCATGCTGGCAGTTCTGACCCTGCTTTTCCAAGTTTTATCAGTTTCACCCATCCTGCTGGACAATTAGGAAATAGCCACTTAATCACCCCTGCCTTTTTAGCTAGCTCAGACACAGCACACACAGTGTTCGTGCAACGTGTCTCCACTGGGGTCGAGCCCCCTAGTGTTGCTGAGCATTTCTTCTACACCTGTTGATTAATTCAGTGCTTTCCCTGTCCAGCTCCTATGTTAACCCCATATTGCACAGTCTGGTGTTGCCCTGTGTCTGGGGTGGTCACTAGTGTCTATTTCTTGACCCTTGGCTTGTTAATAACCTTTCCTGCTTTCTGCCTGCCCCGACCTTGGTACCGTTCATCATCCTGCCCTCCCTAGTGTGCCCAAGGACTGCAACCTGGCAGTAACTAGCACTTCAACATCCTTACCACTGGAGGCTCTGGAGACGACCTGGTTGCTGCTTAGATTCTGTGCCTTGGCCCTTCTCATGGCTCACACCACTTCTGTACAAGCCGTAGCACCCCCTAGAGGCTGTCGCCCCGAGCGTGAAGGATTGGGGGAGGCTAAATTTGTGCTTTTCCCGGCGAGGTAAAACCAGGAACATTGATTTGTGTTGATGCACAGAGCACCCTGAAAGTCCAAAATACATCTCTGCAGCAAGTGTTTGATGCTAACCCTTCAAACACACTTAATGCTCAACACTCTTACTTGGTATTGCATTTTGACAAAACATTTAATAAATGTTTGTCTTGGTTAAAATAATTTTCACACTTTACAAATTGTAATCAGACTTTTCAAAACACCAGTTTTCACCCTGGATCAGTGTTCAAATCTTTTTATCTAGTCAATTAAGAAGGGGCCACTAGGATAGTGAGTGCTCCCTATCAGAGAACAATGTTTACATGAAATTATCCTAAAATTTAAAGATAGATGCTATCCTATTGATGATTTGCCGTGGAGAAAAAAAATCTAAATTGACCAAGTAGGAAGGTAAAGGTTATCATATGGGCAGATTGTTACAAGTACCTTTAGTATCTCAATATCATCAATTTTTTTTTCAGAATATTGGAATGTGGCATAAGACTCTTGCAGCTATTACTGTCTAGGGAAAATTAAAATGACAGCTAAGAACAGAGTAGCCTGACATATATTTTCTAAACATTTTTTGGGTCAATAGGTTTAGAAAAGTTAATCTGTAAATAGATAGAAAACTGGCTAAAAGACTGCATCCAGAGAGTAGTGATTAATGTTTCATACTCTGAATGGTCTAAGGTTATTAGTGGTGTACCCCAGGGTTCAGTGTTGGGAACTTTAATGTTTAAGATTTTTATGAATGATATAGAGTTTTGGATCAAAAGTACAATTTCTGTGTTTGCAGATGACACAAAACTATGTAATGGATTTAAGTCCATACAGGATGTCTATAATCTACAAGCAGACCTGGATGTACTGTTTGATTGGGCAGTTAAGTGGCAAATGATATTTAATATAGATAAATGTAAAATTATGCACTTGGGAGCTAACAAACATGCATGCTTCATACTGTCCAGGGGGAATACATTCGGAGGAGTCAGAAGTAGAAAAGGATTTAAGGGTTCTGGTAGATCATTAATATTAGGCTTAATATTAGGATGCAATGCCAAGCTGAAATATCTAAAGCTAGCAAAGTACTTTCTTGTATATAATCTTGTATAGTATCTTGTATATAATCTTGTATAATATAATATATATATATTACATTACAGGTTGACAATAGAAAATCCGGCCATCGATAATCCGGATCCTTCAATTTCCCGACATGAAAATCTGATCGCATTTTCAATACAGAGGTTGCAGTACACAGTACCGGATTTTTGATTGTCAACCTGTATATATAATATATTATATTTCTTGTATTTAGGATTCTTGTATGGAGGAATAGACTTGAAAGATTAAGACAATTTGCTTTAACATGGAAAAAATTCCTTCCTGATTCCATGAGGCAAACGGATGTTCCCTGGATCAAAGGTCACTGGGATTTTTACTTTAAAGCCCTAATACCCAGTTATATTTTGTGCTTCTAGACAAACATCCAGCTTTTTCCTAAAGCAATCTATAGTAGTTGCTGAAACTACTTCCTGAGGGAACCTTTTCTACAATTTCACAGACCTCACAGTTTCCAAAGAATCCCTTCCTTATCCAGAGCTTAAACTTTTTTTCTCTAGATGCAAACAGTGCCTTCTTGTTCTTTGTAATAATCTCAAAGTGAATAATGGGGAAGAGAGTTATCTATATGGACCATTTATATATTTATACAGGGTCATCATATCCCCCTTAAATGTCTCTTCTCAAGGGAGAATAGATTCAGTTCAGCTAATCTCTGCTCATAGCTGAGCTCCTGGTTCCTTTTTAATAATTTAGTTACCCTTCTCTGCACTCTCTCCAATTCCACAATGTCCTTTTTGTGAACTGGTGCCCAAAACTGGACTGCACATTCCAGACGTGGTCTGACCAATGCTTTGTACAGGGGCAGGATAATGTCTCCATCTCTGCAGTCTATTCCTCTTTTGATACAAGAAAGTATTTTCCTAGCTTTTGATATTGCAGCTTGGCATTGCATGCTGTTATTAGCCGATTTGGACGGCTGCTACCAATCCACCCACGCTAAAACAACAAATGATATTGCTACCAAGGCTATTGACAATTTGTCTAATCTATGCACTCCCACTTTCCTCTTGATGTTTTAAGCTTCCACCTGATGCTTTAATCAAGAACCCTGTTGACTGTCAGTACCAACATACGTTTCTACATAGTAGCCACAGACGGTACTGGCTATCTAATTCAGATGCCCAAATACACCCATGGCATATATATGGAACTACCTCTGATTGGGTACACTAAAATTAACATAATCAATACCATCTGATAACTAAGATCTGGATATAAATATATGTTTATAGTGGGACTCAATCCTCTGAGGAAGCCCCTCTTGGGGCGAAACCTGTCGGGGTTCTGGGATACTGTCACAGATTCACGCAAATCCAGGTCACCTGTGCCTCCTTCTTGCTCACCTTCCTTGCAGCCCCCTGCTGCCAGCACCATCTCTGCCTATGGATTCATCACTCTGTTTACTTCCTTCTCAAAGTCAGGTGATTCTCTGTCAGCTGCTCTCTTGCCTCAGAGAACCAGAGTATTCCACAGACGCGCTCCCTCTGCTGGCCAACATCTAAATAACACCTGAGACCATCCCAGCAACAACACTCCCTCTGCTGGTGGGATTGATGTCTGCCACTAACTTGATCCACGCCCATCTCCCCTTCTTAAGGAAGTGACCTGGCAACAGGAAGTTGCCTGAACAAGGAGTTCTTTTGACTCTGCTTCCAGGGTACTGTTGTTTACCTGATTTTCTGTGTTCCAACCCTGGCTTGTTCCTGACTGCTTTTGCTTGCTGCCTGTCCTAACTTCTTGCCTTTTTCCTGACCATCCTTATTCGCTGCCAGTCCTGACCTTTTGGCTTGTCTGACTACCCTCCTGGATTTCTTTTTTGTACTACGCTTCAGTCCCTGCTTGTTGACAGTCACCTGCCTTGGCAGGCACGGGGGCCGCACCCTGGCCAGGGGCTTAATGAGCTCCGGGTGACAGAGTGTGTCCACCACTTTGCCTTGTGGAGCGGTGACAGTTGTTCAGGCCATGAACCCCGCTGACATTTCTCTGCCTGATTCCATACAGGACCTGCGTGAGCAGATCCAGAAACAAGAGTCACCCCAAGTTAAAGTTGTGGACTTTCTCCAGAAATGTGATGAACGCCTTAATGAGCTCCAGTCAGCTATTAGCCAATCTCCTGCCTCTGCAACTACAACCCCAGCTCCTCTACCTGGGACTTCTGTACCCACTGCAGTTCCAGCCGCTTTGCCGCCATGTTCTACACTTCGGCTTCCAGCCCCCCTCGCTACTCCGGGGACCCCAAACTCTCATACCCGAGATGGCCACTATGAGTATCTAGTCATGCCATGTGTACTCTGCATAGCCCCTGTGGTATTCCAAGACTTCCTGTTATATGATTTTGTGAGTGTCTATTTAGATGATATCCCGGCGTACTCTAAGGATCAATCCTCTCATCAAGACCATGTCAAAACAGTCCTACAATGGCTTCGGCAAAACAGACTGTACACCAAGGAGGAGAAATACCTTTTTGGGTGCCCTGAAGTTCCGTTCCTGGGCTATATCGTCTCTGCTGAAGGTTTGCAGATGGACCCTGCAAAACTCACTGCCGTTCTAGACTGGCCACAACCCCTTGGGCTGAAGCCAATCCAGAGGTTCCAGGGCTTCGCCAGCTATTACAGGCGGTTCATCCGTGACTACTCCTCACTTGTTATTGGCGGGCTCCAACCTGGCAGTAGCCTGACGCACAACATCCTCACCTCTAGAGGCTCTGGGGAAGACCAAGCTACTACTTAGATCCTGCACCCCGTGCACGTCTCCACCCATCCACAGGGTGGGTGACACAGTGGGTCCCCCACTTTGCTGTGTGGAGTCGTGACAGATACTCTACAGAACAATGTCTACATGAGATAATATATTGACCTGTTATTTATCACTTTGATGCTTAATTGTACCACCACCACTAGCATGGAAGGTCTTTGTTAGGGTTAGTGTCACGGTTTTCACCTACTTAAATAAAACTCTAAATCTTTTAATGGCCTAATAAAGCCTGTGTTTTTCCCCAATATTCCCCTCCTTCCCCCTTTTCGTATTTTAATCCAGGCTAGGCCATATCTACACTATATACCTAATTAGCCCCCCCCCCCCCCCTCTTTTTGTAAACATGCTGTTATTAAGTCTATGATCCACCATCACCCGTAGATCCTTTTCCATTTCTGACCCCCTCAACTGTATTCCCCCTAAACAGTATGAAGCATGCATGTTGTTAGCCCCCAAGTGCATAACTTTACATTTTTCTATAATAAATGTCATTTGCCACTTGGCTGCCCAATCAAACAGTACATCCAGGTCTGCTTGTAGAGACTGTATCCTGTATAGACTAAATTCTATTACATAGTTTGGTGTCCTCTGCAAACACAGAAATGGTACTTTTAATCCCAAACTATATATTATTTATAAAGATTATAAACAGTAAAGGTCCCAACGCTGAACCCTGGGGTACACCACCTTAGACCCTTTGGAGTATGAATCACCACTCCCTGGATTCGGTCTTTAAGCCAGTTCTCTATCTATTTACAGATTGACTTTTCCAAACCTATTGACCCTAACATGCATATTAACCGTCTGTGGGGTACTGTGTCAAATGCTTTAGCAAAGTCCAGGTACACTATATCAACTGCTATTCCACTGTCTACCTGTTTACCTACTTCCTCATAAAGTATACTTCCGGTTCCGGGGCCCAATGAGGTAAGCAGTGTTGAGTCACAGCTCAGGCTCCATTGCTGTATCATGCCTGCACTACTTTATTTCAGCTCCCGCACAGTCCAAAAGGCAGCAGCAGAAGCAGTCAGCCAAGAAGACTGCTCCATCTAAGATGGCCGACGGCTCTGCTGACCACGTGGAAGTCACTACTCATTCAGGTACGGTGGATGACTCTGCACACCACTGCCCCAGCATTGATTATCAAAAGCTTGCCAGGGAGGTTTCTCATCAACTACAGCCATGTCACTTAGAAAATTTTAGGGATGCTTTAGCCCTCCACTTGCAGCCCGTCACTGAAATTGTCAATAAGCATGGGGAGGACATGCATAATCTCCACCAATGTTTTAGTGACTTGGAGGACGAACTGCTGACGACCCGTACACAGCAGCAGCAGCTATGTGAGCAATATTGTCAACTTAATGAAAAAATGATTGATGTAGAAAACAGATCAGGCCGCAATATTCTCAGAATAATTGGGGTAGCGGAAACATATAAGGCGCCTGATCTCCACAAGTTATGCTCCTCTACACTTCCTAAAGCTCTGGGACTCAAAGCCCCCCTAAAGGTGAAATGTGCACATAGATTGAGGCCGTTGCTCCGCAATAGGTCTTCCCCTCGACTGAATATTGCTCAATATCTCAACTTTCTTTTTCTCACTGACAAAATGCAAACTGTAAAAGGATTTAGAGGGCAGGATCACTTCATTCTAGATGACAGCAGAATATTATTCTTCTCTGAGTACTCGCTGGGGACCTCCAAGTTGTGCAGGGTCTTCATACTTATCTGCAAACAACTGATAGCACAAGATATTAGATTTGCTTTAATGTACCCAGCGGATCTAAAAATTTTTACTTCAGACCGTGGAATCCAAACATTCAAAGACCCTCAAGAGGCGGCATCTTTTGTTAAATTACTTCAGCCTATCCCTTATAAAGCTGCAGAGTCTTCTGGGTCGCCCAGACATGGACCGGGTAGGTCCCCACCAGCATCCTTTTCCAGAGTTTGATTGGCCACTTTTGTGCATTCATTTCTTATGCTGCACTACACCAATAATTGCACATTTACTCTGGGAGCACAGTGGGCACATCTGCCATGGTTTGGCTTACTTTTGTTACTCAGACTGTCCAGAAGATGGAGCCAGTGAACCGCTTTTGGTCACACTGTATTGTTACTACTGTCCTGTTTTACTTGGTTTATACAAAGCATGGAAGGAAAGATGATCTTTTTTTTTTGTTTTGTCTTATTCACCTTACTACGTTACATGCTCCCACCACTCTCACTGGGAAAAAAGGAAGATCTTTGAAAGTATTACGATCTGAGACTCTTTTTGTCTTTTTCAACATATTATTTTTTAACTTTGTCTGTTTTTTTGTTCTTATGTTTGGGGACTTATGTACTTTGCTGGAATATGATGCCCACTACCCATCTTGGTCAATACAAGTTTCTACTGGCGGATGCCCTCTCCCTGCATGGCTGCTCAGCTGGGACAGCTATGCAGGATTCCTATTGTGTCTTCCTCATACTAGCTTCTCACTCAGTGAATTTAAACCTCTGTGAATGCGGATAGCAACATGGAACATTAGAAGCTTTCCCTCTCCTACCAAGCAGAGGAAAATTCTGCGCCATTTAAAAAAATTGCAAACAGATGTGGCCATTCTGCAAGAAACCCACCTATCCTCCACATTTTTTCTTGTCCTTCGCAAAAGTTGTCTGGGAGAAGTATGGGGGACCCCGGCACAAGGTTGGCGAGCAGGAGTGTTGTACTTGATCAACAGGAAATTACAATACACAATACTCTCCAAATCCACTGTACTCTACATGTCTCTGAGGGCAGATGGGATTCCATTTCCCTACAATTCTCGTCAAGCTCTCTTAAGGTGCGTACACACTTCCAATTTTTATCGTTCCAATCGAACGACAAACTAACGATTGGGCAAAAAATCGTTCGTAAAAAAGTAACCAACGACGCCGACGAACGAGGAAAGTCGTTGGAAACGAACGACCGGACCGGCGGATCGGATTGGACGACGATCGTTGAACATCGTTCGTGTGTACGGTCGTTCGTTGATCGTCCATGATCTGAGCATGCGTAATGAACGAACGTTCGTTCACTTTCCTGTCGTGCACATAGTTCCTCTATCGCTTAAACGATCGTATCTATTATGTGTACAATATCTACGAACGATCGTGTCGTTATCTCTATGTGCAGGATCGGTGCTATACGATCGTTCGTATATATCGTGCAGGATCGTTCGTCGTTCATTTTCCAACGATAATAATTGGAAGTGTGTACGTAGCTTTACATTATTGGCTGTTTAGGGCCCCAACCAAGACAACAGTGCATTCAACAATTCAATATTTACCAATCTTCATGGTTTACTGAATACTCCAATGATAGTTGCTGGGATTTCAATGCAGTAATAAATACTGGGGAAGATAGGCTTCCTCCCCCACAGAAACAAGGTACTTCCTTATCTAATGACAGATCTTTCCAGTCCTTCATATCAGCTGCTGGATTAGTTGATTTTTGGAGAGACCTCCATCCTTTGGAGCGTGAGTACACGCATGTGTCAACAGCACATTCCACGATGTCTAGGAGTGACACCATACTTGTTTCAGATGACTTGCTTTTTAAGGTTGCTTTGGCAGACATACACCCGATAGTGATTTTGGACCATGCCCCAGTCACAATTGAATTCCCAGATGGTTTCCTGCATAAAACTGATTTTACCTGGAGATTTCCTGCGTTCCTAGCCAAAGATGAGATGTTCCAGTGGACCTTAATACATTGGTGGATGGACTTTGAATTTAACAACACCAAACATAAGTCTAACCCCCAGCTTTACTGGGATGTTGCCTCCACCAAAAAAGGAAGACAATGAGTAAGTATATGGATGCTTGTGCACAAGCCAGAAAGGCATATGAGGTCTACAAACACTCTCTTACCTCTGCAGATAAGGAAGCTTGGTTACAGGAAAAAAACGTACATGTGATTTTTGGATCAACCAGTATGATTCCACCATAAGGTCTTACTGTTCGGGGGAATTTTACCGCCTTGGAAATATGTCAGGGAGGTTGTTGGCTAATTTGGCTGAGGGCTTCAGGGCACCCTCACTTATAGCTGCTATTAGAGACTCACAGAATAGTGTTCAAAAAACTCCAAGAACTATTGGCTCTATTTTTGCTTCTTTTTACAAGACTCTGTACACCACACAGGGTAGTGATGTATCATTGGGTCAAGTTTTCTTAGACAGGTTAACTTTTCCCCATCTAACTGAGGAGGAATTGAATTGTTCAAATTCAGATATAACTGAGGAAGAGGTTTTTTCAGCAATCAAACATTCTGCCAATTGTAAAGCACCAGGACCAACTAGTTTACCATCTGAGTTCTTTAAGATCCTAGTAGATAAGGTAGGGCCAACTCTCAAGTCACTTTATAACTACATGTTCTCCTCTTCCACCTACTTAGAGTCTGGTAACCTGGCATTTATCAAAGTGTTACTTAAACCGGGGCGCATGCGCGAAGCAGACAGGCGCATGTGAGAATCCTTAGCCTGCTCCGCTCTACACGGGGACAAGCAGGGCTGCAATTGGGCACATCAAGTGGCGGGTTTGGCATTGGGAGGCTCCCTGAGTGCGGAGCAGTATAGAGGGAGGCTTGCAGCTGGAGAAAATCAGATGCCGACTCACGGTAAGAGCCGGCAGCAGCATGTGTTAACACAGGCAGCCTCAGCATGCAGGAGAGCCAAGATGGAGGATTCCTCCATTCACATGTGTCAGGAAAAAGAGTGGAGTGCTCTAGTGAAACAGAGATGTATAGAGGGAGCCTGCCCTCAACACCAGTGGTTCAGTTACAGCATTCAGATTCAGAAAGCCTTTTGGAAAAATTTCAGTTAATGTTACATACAGCATTGGATAGTACCTCTAAGAAAATTACAGAACACTTTACAAGGAAGCTAAGAAAGCTGGGCCAGCCTACAGTAGAACTTGAGGGGCGAGTGGATGATGTTACCACTGTCCTAGAAGGACACAAAGAGGATATTGAGTATTTGAAACAGGGGGTACAGCTTTTACATCATAAAATGGAGTATTATGGGAACAGGATTCGCCACTCTAACCTCTGCATACGTGGCTTACCAGAAAGCACAATTGATCTTAATATAACAATGACTGCCATTTTTTGTGATATATTTGGAAAGTGGAAAAGCTAGAATTGGACCGTGTACACTGTACATTAGTAAAACCAAAAGCTGATGGTCCACCAAGGGACATTGTGGTTAAGTTGCACTACCCCTATGTCAAAGATGCTATAATGAAGGCAGGCAGAAAGAAGGAACCCCTCACTTTTCAAGGTCATAATCACCAGCTTTTTATGGACTTGGCTACAGCAAGGATATTGCGCCGCAGAGAGATGAAACCATTCCTTCGGATCCTACAGAATCAACAGATTCTTTTAATTGTTCTTTACATTTGGGGGCAATCTCTTCATTAGAGGAGGCCAGAAATCAGTTTCAGGAAATGGGACTTTATGCCTGTGATCAATATGAGAAATCGGACCAAGTGGAAAATCCTAACCTGCCAACATCACCAATACCAGAAATACATCAGCAAAAAAGGACTAAGCAGCGTAAGGTCACAGAACGTTTGAGACTCTCTCAGAGCAATATCTGAATACTTAATTTATTTGTGCCCCCTCTTTTTTTTTTCTTCCTGCTTTATTTAGGGGTTATGGAATTAATGTTGGTCAAAAATGTATGAAGGCCCCTTGTCAAATTGATATAATATTCCGGTAAATTTGGATATTTATCTACTAGCTTATCTAGGATAATAATTATGTATTTGTAAAGAGCATTTTTTTTTTTTAACGGTTAGTTGAATATTTAGAAAATGGCTTGATGTTAATAAGTATTTATTGATGGGCCCTGGTCCTGGTGTAGAGGTCACTGTAAGTTTCCAGGGATATCCTAGCCATTTAATGTTTTATTTATTTAATTAACTTGTTTATATTGCATTTTTGTGTTATCAGAAAGGGTGAAGGCGGGGTGATAGCGGGTCTCCACTCCGCACACCCAGGGTATATATATTATGCATAATGTCCAGTGTTTTGTTTGTTCAGTGTTACCCATCTTAGTCCGTATTTTTTCCCTTGTGTTTCTGTTGTAAGGCAGGGGGCATATTGCATAAATGTTTGTGATAGAAAAAGGGTATATACGAATTACTTGGAAAATATAGAGAAATGGTTATTTCAATACTCTCTCTTAATGTACAAGGTCTTAATTCCCCAGTTAAAAGGTCACAAGCCTTTCGGTATTTTCATATACGTAAAGCAGATGTAATACGCCTACTGGAGACACATTTCTCTACCTCCTCCTGTCCAAAATATTTTCATGCGGCCTACCAAATCGTCTTCAAAGCTAACGCAGCAGTAAAACGAAGAGGGGTGTTTATTGGCTTTAGGAAGACTGTGTCATTGCAGTTGGATCAAAAGGTGGTGGATGAGGATGGTCGATACTTGATATTGGTTGGAACGTTAAATGACGCTAAAGTGACATTGGTGTCTTACTATGCTCCTAATGAGAATCAGTTGCTTTTTTTTTTAACAGCTGATGATTTTGGTCCGTAAAAATGTGCAAGGTTATTTGATGATGTGTGGTGACACCAATGTTCCACTAATACCAAGTATGGATAAGAGAAGAATATCTTTGGATTCTGCTGTATGTGTGGATAATAAATTTTCAAATAAGTTGCTGGATTTGGTGAAATCTGAAATGTCAGATATGTGGAGGGAATTACATCCTAAAGAAATGGAGTACACATATTTTTCCCATCCTCACCAACTATTTACCTGTATAGACCATATTTTAATACATCAAAAAGCATTGCCCTTGGTTTTGTCTTGTGATATTTTGGCGATCTCATGGTCAGACCATGATGCAGTTTGGGCTACATTGTCTTCCCTTTTTCCTAAGCCTAATATGTTTAAATGGTCACTTAATGACTCTTTGCTCAGTAACCCTGAGGTGGACCAAAAAGTACATGGGATTTTGGTCGAGTATTTCTCTTTAAATCAACAACCTTCGACATCACTGGTTGTGCTATGGGCGGCGCATAAGATGGTGGTAAGGGGACGACTCATACAGATAACCACACAGTTTAAAAAGGAACGTAGGGCAAAAGTAATGGAGTTAGAATCTAAATATGAAAAGCTGAGAATGCAATACAAAACATTATTAAATAAGAGTATAAGACGACAAATGGAGGAAGTCCGTACACAATTAAATCTTTGCACAGCATCTATTGCTGAGAAAACGTTGAGTTGGTCAAATAATAAATTTTATAGATATAGTAATAAAATGCATACATTATTGGCAAATAGGCTGAGGTACTCGGAAAGACGCCCAAACACCTATAGACTGAGGGTAAGGGGGATTGGTGCCACTAGTGATCCAATGCATATATTGCAGGAATTTTATGAACATCTACAAAAACTGTACCAAACCCCTTATTCTTTTGATAAGAGAGCGATGGAAACATTCTTTCAGTTTATAAATCTTCCAAAGATTACGGCTAATAGAATAGAAATTATGGAAGCCCCTATCACCTTGTTGGAGGTGATTAAAGCTATTGGGGATCTTAAACCCAAAAAGAGACCAGAACCTGATGGGTTCACGACAGTATAATATAAAACATACCAGCAAATACTGGGACCTTATTTGGTGGAAACATTTAATGGGATTTTGAAAGGGGAAGCCCTTGACTTGAGTATGTTGGAAGCTGCCATCTGTATGCTACCAAAACCCTCTGCTGATGCAATGAATTGGTCTATAGGCCAATTTCTCTTCATGATCTGGATGCAAAGATATTGGTGACAATATTGGCGTCCTGATTGGAAGATAGTTTGGGTGACCTAGTGTCGGCTGACCAAACGGGCTTTATACCCAGACGACAAGCGGGAGATAGTACACTGAGGATATTGCATTTAATTCAACAAGCTAAACAAAATAAGACATCAGCTTTTTTACTGAGTTTTGATATAAGCAAAGCGTTTGACTCAGTGTTATGGCCATATCTTATATCATTATTAAACAAATGGGGCTTTGGAGAGAACTTTTGTAAATGGGTTTCCTCATTGTATGACTCCCCTAAGGCATTTATACAATAAATGGGTTACTGTTCAGAACGTTTTTCTATAGGCCGGGGTACCAGGCAGGGTTGCCCACTGTCGCCATTGCATTTTGCACTGGCAGTAGCTATCCCTGACTATAGCTATCCGAAATAATGTTGACATTCAGGGTAGAGATAAATGGGGGACAACATAAACTCTGTCTTTTTGCAGATTATTTTCTCCTTAGTCTGACGAACCCCATGGTAACCTTGCCCAACCTGATGAAGGTAATGGAAGGCTTTCAGGCTGCAGTTAAATAAATCAAAATGTAAGGCTCCAAATATTAATTTATCAACAGAAGTGGTAAAACTGCTTAAATATTCTTTTCCCTTTCAATGGAAGAATTAGCTACCTGGGTATATATATGCCTTCATTATATGAGCTCCTGTATAGTGTCAATATCCCTGATTTGGCGAAACATTTGATTGGTTTATTAGAAACATGGAAACGTAATCAAATCTCATGGTTGGGCTGCATAGCTTCTATAAAGATGTCCTGGTTACCAAAGTTCCTATATCCCATGAGAGTTCTTCCATTAGCTATGCCTAACCAGGTCATAAAAAAAGGTTCAAAGCAAAATGTAAGAATATATTTGGGGGGCAAAGCAGCCACGAGTTCCAAGACATACCTTACATCGATCTAGGAACCTGGGCGGCCTATCGGTGCCGCAATTGATTTCATACTGTAAGGCTGCTCAAGTTACTCCCCTGTTACAGTATTATGCCCAAAAGAATATTCCTAAATGGGTTTCTATTGAGAAAACATTGGTGGCGCCAATTTCAATAGATACATTACTCTGGATTCCAGAGGTAGAACGGCGCCATATCACCAATCCAATACTGAGACACTCATTAAAAATATGAGCCTTATGTCTGGCCATAGCCCAGTAAGTTCTATATTTGACCGCCTGGTCTGGAGGAACCAAGGCGTTTTTCATGGTGGGTCGAAAAGGATTTATAAAGAATTTGCCATTTTATTATGGCAGGGATTTTATCTTTTAGTGAGATTAGTAAGAAATATGAAGCTACACTGGAGGAACTCTTTAGGTATCTCCAGATCAGGCATTTTATACAAACTAGGTTGAGATTAACCGTTGGAATTAATAATATGACGTGGTTTGAGAAACTGTGTGTACAGAACTTAAATGTTAAAGGAGTTTTATCAGCTTTGTATAATACTTTAGTTCAGACAAGTATGGCCATGCCATCCTATATACCTAAATGGGAGGCAGATATGGGTATGTCACAGCAACAGAAAGACTGGAATCAGATATGATCTGCAGTGGCCCATAGTAGCATTAATGCTTCAGCGGTAGAAACCAACTATAAATTGATGTTAGGATGGTATATGGTTCCATCTAGGCTTACTAAATTCCAGCCGACCTGTGAGGGTAAATGTTTTGGAGGATGTAATAAACTAGGAACTCCCTATCATATATGGTGGGAGTGCCCTAAAATAAGAAAATTTTGGATAAGGGTCTATCAAATAGCTTATACTCTGATGGGACACGCATTTCCTAAAAAAACGGCAGAGGCACTTTTGTGTTTGAAACCATTGTTTTGTACTAATGTTCAATTTAAATTGATAACATATCTGTTCACTTCAGCTAAAACGGTTTTGGCCAAAGCATGGTGGTCTAAAACCCCCAATGTGCAACAAGTTAAAAATAAAATGTCCTAGTTTTTGGTGAACGAAAAGATGGGAGCGACTGCCTCGGTTCCTAAATTTCAAAAAATATGGTCACCATGGATTGAGCATTATAGGAATAACGGCTGCTATCGGTCAATATTGACCATAAAGTTACATTATTAACTATGTAGGGTGTAAAATATGTTCCTTTTCCATATGTGGGAGTGTTAGCCTGCCTGCCTCCTGTCCCCCACCTTTCCTTGGTCTTTGTGTTTTAGTGGTTGTCAATATTGTATGTAATATGTTAGGAGTACTTGGGTATATATGTCACGCTTAACTGAGGGGTAAAGATAAAGTAGGAAAAGTAAATATAATTAAATAAAGTAAAAATACACAGTGTTATTAGTAGAAGAATTGGTTAAGAAAGGTGAACCCCTATAGTATTGTTAAGATTAGGGGAGTAATGCAGATTGAAACAATAGGGAATGAACAATGGTCAAAAGATGAAGTATGGAAGGCTACTTCCTCTCACCCTATAGAGAGTATAGAGAGTATACTGTCTATTGAGATAATAATCTTAATAAAAGATGGAGATCAAGAACTGAGAAATACTAAAGGTTGGGATAGACATATATAATCAAACTAGAAGATTGTGTTGTATAGAGATTATATTGTTTAATTATGATTTGTTGGAAATTGAATATTGAATGACACATTTTATGGTGTTTATTTGTATGATTAAAATGAAAATTATTAAAGAAATTAAAACAAATTGTTACCGAAACCACAAAAAAAAACATTAAATCCAAGCTCATACCGCCCAATATCCCTACTTAATAGTGATGTGAAGATACTTTCTAAAATCTTGGCAGGTCGTTTAGCACGTCATCTGCAGAAATTGGTTAGCTCTGCACAGGTGGGCTTTATCCAGGGGAAATCAACAGCGTACAATATAAGAAAATTCCTGCTAGTGCTGGAACATGCTGGACTAGCTGGGTCCTCTTCCCCATCGCCGGCTCTTTTGTTGCTCGACGGAGGCGTTTGATAGTATTGACTGGAATTGGTTACAATTGGTACTGCAAAAATTTGGTTTTCACGGTAAAATAGAGATATTCTTGAGGTCAATGTACTCTAACCCAGTGGCACAAATTCAGGTTGCGGGGGTATTATCTCAAATTTTCCCCTTAGTGAGAGGAACCCGACAGGGGTGTCCACTCTTCCCACTTCTGTTTAACCTTGCTATTGAGCCACGGGCAAGATATTTTTATGACTGCCAGGTATTTAAAGGTATTGGTGTCCAAGGCAAACAAATACGACTGGCGATGTTTGGGGATGATGTTATGCTCTTCCTCCAAAATCCCGCCAGAGACCTGCCAGTCATTATAGAACATATCAAAAGTTTTAGTGTTTTCTCAGGTTTTCGTATTATCTAAGATAAAAGTGAACTACTGTGTTTCCAATCTACTACATCACTAGAGGGGCCAACAAAAATTACTGAATTGGGTATCAAAATAGCCAAGAACCAGATAACCTATCTAGGGATAAAAATTTCCCGAAATGTCCCTGACATGTATACTCTTAATTGATTGATAGCCAAGATATTGTAAGAATTAACCAGTTGGAAAAACTTACCACTATCACTGATGGGTCGCTGCCATCTCTTAAAGATGATCAGTTTCACAAGACTACTTTATCCAATGCAGACTTTGCCCTTCTTTTGAGACACGCAGATGTGAACAGGTTACACATCGCGTTCACTGCCTTCTTGGGGTAAACCTCCACATAAAGCCAGAGTGAAATTAACATGTCCAAAGGAGAATTGGGGTCCTAATCTCCCAGACTTGCACAATTATAACCTCTCCTGTTTGCTGTGCCATGTTAAAGACTGGTGGCACCGCACATCACATTATACCGTAGTTAAACTTGAATCACTATTTGTTCATTCATGGTCCTTTCTGGGACTACTTAACACTCCGTATTCGACTATACCACGTCACATACGTGACAATTTACTCCTTAGAGACACTCCTCTGGCCTGGAGAGAGACCAAAAAACTGTTCAACTGTAGCGTAGCTGCTACTATGGTAGCTCCTATCTGTTCTACCCCAGGCTTTCCTCGGGGTTTTATTTATAATGCTTAATAATTTTGGAAACGCAGGAGTGTGATAAACCTAGGTCATTTGGTGGATGCAGATGGTGCCTTAATATCCTTTGATACTCTCCGAGTTAGTTACGCTATCCCCTCCCACCACTTTTTGTACTGTTTAGAGATTAACCCCCCTAGCGGTAATCCCGAGTGTGACTCGGGGTGGCTTTCACATGCAAAAAGCGGTAATCTCGAGTCACACTCGGGGTAACTTTAAAAGCCCCCCTTACCCTGCGCTCCAGCGGCGATCTGATGTTCCCGCTGGGATGCCGGTCTGTCGGGGGGCGTGGCTGGGTGGGAAATTTAAAAGCAGATTACTGAGTAATACCACCCGGGTCCCGGACACACTTCTGCATTGTGATTCACATCTCACTGCAGATGCTAGCAGCAATAGTAAATTCTGGGGGTGATGCCAGCTAGCACTAGCCCCGGAATTTGCTATTGCTGCTCCCATCTCCTGGAAGATGCGATGCACAATGCAGAAGGTCTGCATTGTGCTTTGCATCTCCCTGGAGATGCAGAGCAGCAGTAGCAACATCAGAGTGAGGCAGGCGGGACATCCCCACTCGCATCACCCGGGAGGATGAGTCATCTTCCGGGTGATGCGAGTGGTGATGTATTGGGGGTGTGGCCAGGCGGGAAATTTAAAAGCAGATTACAATGTAATTTAAATTTAAATTTGAAATTTAAAAGCAGATTACAATGTAATCTGCAGGCAATCAAGTTTGGTACCTCACCCCCCCCCCCATACATATATATTTATGTATATATATATGTACCTTATGTACCTATACTTTGGAGGTGGACCAACATTCAGAATAAGAAGAGGATTTTTTACCCCCACCCAAAAATCCACTGCATTAGACCATTGCAAATTAGTGATAAAACTATAAGAGAAGGAAGGCAGGAGAGGGCATGATAGCCTACTACACCTTCAAGCAGTGTAACCTAGCCTAAGGCTGGGTACACACCTACAATAATTATCGTTAGATAGTATATTTCACGATCCTTTCCAGCGACTAAGGACTGCCTGATGCAGGAACGAGTGCTGTACATACAGCACCGCTCTGCTCTATATAGAGGGGATGGGGAGAACAGCGGAGCGGCACCCTGCTATGCGCTCTCCCCTTGTTTCCATTAAGATCATTCGTTGTCCATCGTCCGCCAGGACAGTAGTTTGGACGATGGACCACGGGTGCTGTACACACACCAGTTTCTCGTCCGATATCGGCCCTGAGCAGATTATCGGACGGGAACCATTGGACGTGTGTACGTAGCTTAACACAGTGGCCCTGATTTAGGTGTTTTCCTAGTGATGATAATTATAGATAAGCTATAAGACGTGATTTAGGACACGCATGCACAGAAGAAATTTATCATGTACAGGTAGTCCCTGGCTACATACGAGATAGGGACTGTAGGTTTGTTCCACAGTTCAGTTTGTATGTAGGTCTGAACAGGTACATTATTTTAATAAATGTATTTAGGACAGATGTTTGTCCCAACATATTATTAGGCAGCATAGTGTCAGTGTATAATAGCTTCAATGTGAGTTAATCACAAAGCAAAAAAAAATCTTTATGGAGCCTAGACAATGTCTTACATCATGATGTGGATTATATTTGATATTCTGTGGTACTGTTAGGTTTATAATAATGGTAACAGTATCTGAAAGCTAAACTACAGGCAGGTATGAAAATAAAATATTTAAAACAAATACCCCATAAACTGTTTAACACAAAATAAGCATACATATCTGAATCTGTTCTGAGATTAGTCAACTTTATTATTTTGTAATAAAGTCTGTGGAAGTACTTTTGGGAGGAAAGAGCACAAGGATGACCCAATCAGTGTGCTGTTTATAGATTTTCCAACAATTTATAGTGGATTTTTGGGCGGGTTGTAATACTTAAAGTGCTGTATATAAATTGATTATGTGCATGCTATGTAGTGCATAAGTGTGAAACCTCCCCCAGAGTGACATCATTATGACATAACCCTGCCCACTCTCCCATCGCAGATCTGGGCCTGCAATGGTAGAGTGGG
The DNA here is from genome assembly GCF_032062135.1 of Pyxicephalus adspersus. Lineage (NCBI taxonomy): Eukaryota > Metazoa > Chordata > Amphibia > Anura > Pyxicephalidae > Pyxicephalus > Pyxicephalus adspersus. Next base: position 67,363,224 of record NC_092860.1, read on the forward strand.
CGGGTTGTGTCCTGGGACGCAGCCCGACCACTTCGAGCCTGGGAACTGTACTGGGGTAGTGGTCTGCACCGGCCAGAGTCGCTGACCACCAAACTTTTTTTGCGGACCACCGGTTGGCGACCGCTGGTCCAGAAGACATCATTGACACCCTCCACAAGGAGGATAAGCCACAAAAGGTCATTGCTAAAGAAGCTGTTCACAGAGTGCGGTATTCAAGCATAATAATGAAAGGTTGAGTGGGAGAAAAAAAATGTTGTCATTACCTGTAAGCCATAATCAGCGGAATGAAAAGAAATAAACAAATATCACTTTAAGTGTAATGACCATAAAGTATGAGTTTCACTTTTTAAATTGAATTACTGAAATAAATTTACTTTTCCATAATATTCTAATTATTGAGATGTACCTCTAGCTAAAAAATACAGTAGAAAGTAGTGTTAATTTTCAGTAAGCACCAATTTAGAGTTATTTACAGCACTTGCTGCAAAGTAATTTTAATATTGACCTTTTGCAAACTTGACTTTTCTGATTGTATTACTTTTAATGTGCAACTGTCCTTTAAATTCCTCTCACCAACCTTGGTAATTCCCACTTGTACAAACACCTAACTTTCCTGCAAAAGCATCTTCAGTGGGTGTTCCAAGTGTGCTGTACCCCTTAATCTTTCCTATGAGCAAGCAGCACTCTGCAGGACCAATGGAGCCTAACACAATGTGCATTCAGTGACCCAATCCTGCATTATTTTATGTACCAAATAGCGGTAACCCTGAGGCACTTTTAAATGAGATTGGAAAACCTACCTTGTCCCAACGGCATGTGAAAATTGGGGATGCCAGGCCAGGGGATGCAGCGTGCAGTTGGAGGGCAGGATTGTGCAGCTGGGGGCAGGACCAGGCAGGAAATTTAAAATAAGTATTTTTAAATGTACCCATTTGACATTTAAGAATACTTATATATTTAGAGCACCAGGGAGGTTAAGAGGCTAAAATTGAACATATTTGGCTAACAGATGTTAAAAAAAGCCATAGAGTTATTACCTGCTGTATTAGACTTTGTAACCTAAGAGGTGTTGAACTATGTGTGACCTCATATGTTTATTTTACTGATGTCTGGTTACTGGTTGACGCTCTTTTGTTTTGAACCCCCTATTCGCCCTTCCCCCACCTTGTTTTTTTTGTCTCCTCCTGTTATTCTATGCAAAATTTGTGTAACGTTGTTTTCTTTATTTGAAAATTGCAATAAACTTTGAAACAAAAACAAAAAAAGCCATAGAGAATTTAGAGACGTTTTAATCACTGGCATGGTACCAATGAATTGGCATAAGGCCAATGTGGTACCTACCCTAAAGAGGTAGCAAAAGATCAAAGTCATCAAACATATTTACTGCCTTTTTAGAGAAGGAAGTAAACAGGCAGACAGTGGAGTAGCAGTTGATATAGTGTACTTGGGGACTTAGTTCCCCACCGACGGTTAATATGCAAGTAAGGGTTAATAGGTTTAGAAAATTCAGTCTGTAAATGGATAGAGAACTGGCTTAAAGACTACATCCAGAGTAAATAATAATGCTTCATATTTTGAATGGCCTAAGGTTATTATTGGTGTACCCCAGGGTGCAGTGCTGGGACTTTTACGGTTTAACATCTTTATAAATAATATGTAGTTTGGGATTAAAAATACAATGTCGGTGGTTGCAAATTACACCAAACTATGCAATGGAATTATGTCTATACAGGATGTCTATAATCTACAAGCAGACCTGGATGTACTGTTTGATTGTGGAGCTAAGTGGCAAATGAGAATGTAAAGTTATGCACTTGGCGGCTAACAAATGGCATGCTTCTTATTGTCTAGGGCAGGGGTCGGCAACCTGCAGCTCGCGAGCCACATGCGGCTCTTTGGATGTGAAGCTCTTTAGTTCCACACGCAAATATTATTTATTTTATCAAAAAAAAAAAATTTCAAAATCGTTCTGAATCGATTAACGAGGATTAGGCACCGGATTCTATCTCTCAGCCACTTGTACTCGCTTTTCACCGCACCCCTCCCCCGTGACACGCGTCGTCAGTCCGTCGGAAGCTCTCGAATGACGCCGTTGTTGGATGTTTCTATGTAGGTTTTAATTCGCTTTTGACGTCAAGTAAGTGTTGTAAGGAAATGTTTGTTTTAATTTTTTACTTAAATAATAATTATCTAATAATGCCATATATATATATATATATTATCTAATTTGTTGTAAAAAACACTACTTATATATGAATAAATAGATATTTTTTCTTATGAATAAATAGATTAGTTTTTTTTTATCAAAAAACTTTATTTATGCGAGTACTATTTATTGTTGGCAAGAAAAAATTTTGTGGCTCTTTAAAAACTTTGAAATTTTGTAAATTGTAATTTTTGACTCTTCCGACTCAAAAGGTTGCCGACCCCTGGTCTAGGGGGGAATACTTTTAGGGGGAGGCAAAAATGAAAAATGACCTGGGGGTTTTGGTAGATCATAGACCTAATAGCATGCAATGCCAAGGTACAAAATCTAAATCTAGCGAAGTACTTTTTTGCATTTAAAGAGGAATTGACTGCAGAGATGGAGACATAATCCTGCCCTTGTACAAAGCATTGATCAGGAATATGCAGTCCAGTTTTGGGCACCAGTTCCCAAAAAGGATATTATGCAATTGGGAGTGTGGAGAAGGGCAACTATGCTAAACTATGAGAGATTAGCCGAACTGAATCTATTCTCCCTTAAGAAGGGACATTAAAGGGGGGATATGATCATCCTATATAACTATTCCCAATTATTCACTTTAAGGTCATTACAAAGGACAAGGGGGCACTCTGTGTCTGGAGGAAATAAATGTATTCTCCGAATAGGGCCTCTTTACAGTAAGGTCAGTGAAAATGTGGAATAGGCTGCCTCAGGAGTAGTTTCAGCAAATAGTATAGATTGCATTAGGAAAAAGTTGGATGCTAAAAGCATACAATATAATTGGGTATTAAAAAGTTTTAAAGTAAAGACAACAGAGTCTGTTGATCCAGGTTTAACACCTGATTGCCTCGCATGATCAGGAAGGATTTTTTTTCCGTTGGGAGTAAATTATGCCAGGGTTTTTTGCCTTACCCTGGCTCAGCTTCAGCTATGTCTATAGGATTTTATCTAGGATATGTTTATTTCCCTAATGGTTGAACTTGCTGGATTGATATCTTTTCAACCTAACTAACAATTATTCTCAGTCAAGCTGCTGTGTGTTCAGATGGAAAAAATATATAGCCTCATTATTACTCTTGGCTCTCAGTGGCCTTACTGATGGATAGGATTTTTATTTATTTTAAACAACAACCAAACAGCACACAATTATTTTGTTGGTATCTCCTTGGGGTGAAAATCATTCATGTGATTCTTATGATAATTATGCAGATCAGCAGAGGATACAAAGTATTATTCATCATTAATCACAATTAATCATCATTGCTATAATTCATATCAGTGTACTGCTGCTCAAACACTGGCTTGGCAATAATGTATGAAACCCAGGTGACATTTTTGTACTGTCCCATGTATATTGTACAGTATCTGTATAAAAAAATAACACTTGCAAGGCATTAAGGATTGACACAAATTATTACATTGAAAATGTTAGTGACCTGTGTTTTGCATAGATGGTTTGCCTTTTAGGTAGATGCCTGGTATAAGCACATTTTTTGATTACTATGATTGCATTTTTTGTATTACCTGTCTCGTTTTGTATGCTCACCTGGTTACTGAATAAAAATAAAATAAAATTCAAAAAAAAAAGACAAAAGAACAATACATATTTTCTTCCAATTTATAGGTCTAAAGTGTTCTTCTGAATCTTTAAAACTTGGCTTAACCATTGTTCCATATCATGGTGTGTAATGCTATTACCAGTACTTACACCAGACATGCTGGAGCAAATCCACTTCTTCCCGGAGACTGTTCACGCCAACATTTTGCAGTTTACCATTCAATTCAAATAAAGTCAGTTAAAAAATGCCACATGTAAATAAACACACACCACAACATAATAATGTAGCCCATGGTGAGCATTTTGACATAAACAAGCCCATAGTGAATCAATGCCTAATACTCTAAACCACAAGATTCTGAAAAAATTGGCTGCAGTATGTCATTTTATTATTGGTTTCCAGTAATGCTTAAAGAAAATAGGATAATCCATTTTGGCATCATTTTATACTTGTCCATCCAACATTAAAACAGACAAAAAAAAATGGAAAAGGGGAAAAAAAAAATAAAATTGATTTTGCGGGTAGCACTACTTGGTTTATTGAGAACCGTTCCAATAATTTCACAAGGATTGCTGGCTGTTTAGCAAGTAGTTTCTCTTCCACTGATGATAGCGGCAGAACTGCAGAAGAAAACTCTTGCAAAACGGAAAAAATAGGAGGGAGAGAGAGAGCACAGCTTTATGTACAGGTGCAAAGATACTGCTACCTGAACATAGGCACTAATGCCAAGACAGTAACTGTTGGTCATATTGTGCAATCAGTTTTTTAATGTGAGCCAGTTTATTGTGGAGATATTCACAGCGGTTCTTCTCTTCACTGTAATTCGGGTTGGACTGTTAAAAAAACAAAACAATATGAAACATTTGGAGGTCACTTAAATCCATTTCTCTACAGTTATGACTATTAGTTTGACTTTATGTCAAAAGAAAATTTGTAAATGAACAATACATTCTTTCTAGCTCGAGTACAGAAGAGCTGGCCTGAACAAGGCATGATATCAGTTACTTGTTACACCTCAAACATTACTATTGGGTGCAAATCTTCTGACGTGTGTACATTAGATTCTTTGAGTCTGCTTTTACAAATGCGGTTTGCGCAATCATCATTTAGTCATCACAATGCATCACTTAGTCCAGTCCATCTATGTACATCATTGTCACATATTACTTACTTTTTTAATTTTACGATACTCTTGTAAGATTTGATCATGGATAGTCTAAAATAAAAACAGAAATAGGTACAGGTAAAGGTACATTTCTCACCTCTAGTGGTACAATATCAGTAAAATGCCATTTTAAATTAAAAAAAAAAAAAAAAAAAAAAAGATTTAAATACCATGCACAATAAATCAACTTCAATGTCAATACTGCATTTTACACAAAAAATGTCCATTCTGTGGAAATGCTCAAGCTAATAAATCCATTCTGTTCGGTTGACTACATGTTGGAGATTTTATGCAATATACTAAACTACCATTTACTGAGTGGCATACCGACTTCGAACCACTTACCATAAAGATTAGAAAAGCAAACATTCAAGCTCTTTTAATAGAAGGTATATAGCAAATGGCTTAAGTACAGCTAAAGTACTTTCTGCATTTTACTTTCCTGTTAAGAATGAAGTTTTTTTTTTTTAGGCAACCAAATGAATTGTTAACACTGATCCTTTCCAAACTAATGCACGAGCGAGTGCTGTACATCATACAGCACCATTCTGCTCTATGCAGAGGGGAGGCGGAGAACGATGGAGCGGCACCCTGCTGCTCTTTCCTTATGATTGTTCTTCATCTGCGGATTCGCCAGGACGGTCAGAGAACGAGCACCGTACACAAGCCTGATTCCTGTCCGATATCAGCCCCAAGCTGTCTTGGACGAGAACCATTGCACATAGCCTAATCCACTGTATTTACAATTTAAAAACATGGCTTTATAACTGACCCATGCCTTTATTTTGTATGTGCATGTTCTTTAGGTATATTTAAAATAATATTTTGCAGCTTACAAGTAGTTTGATGATGTGGTTGCATTGTTTTTATTTTTCAGGCCAAAAACATAAACACGTACAGAAAAATGATCTTTAAAAGAAACACCATGTCCTTGTCACCTTCTGTTAGCTGAAAAAAAACACAAAATAAAGCTATATTTTCCTTTAGTCCCATTAACCCAACATTTAAAACTGTTACAAAAAAACAAAACAAAAAAAAACAAACCAACATGTTTTCAGTCCAGACTGGGTAACAGCCATAACTCCTCCAAGACTTCCTCCAAGGGTTTAGAAAACAACCGGTAACAGTTTTGTTTTAATACAATATCACACACCAATCTCACCATGAAATAATTTTCCTGAAAACTATTGAGCAGCATGGAAAGTTTGAATCTCTCCGCTTATGCCCTGGCCTAAAATGCTCCAGTACGGTAGCAAAACTTAACTGTACAGAATGATACTTGATTGTGATCATAATCACACGGGGGCAGATTACATGAATCCCTCAACAGATCCCAAAAAACAGCAAATAAACAAATACTAATCTCTTTCTCCTTCACTGGGAAAAAGGGAAAGCCTTCAAAATTGACTGCAGAGCATGCAGCACAGCAACAAATCCATACCAATGTAAACAGAGATGGGGGGGGGTCTGTAGCCCAACTCAAAAGAGCTGCCTGAAGCTGGAATCACATGGGACAAGAAACATCAGTCTGAAGAATGTGTGAGCAGTAGACCAAGAGCTGCCTTATAAAATATGGAAACTGGTTGCCTGATCCTAAAAAAACAGGTGCAGGAAAGAGGATTCATTTCAATGAGAAATTTTATGGATGAAAACCCCCAGACTCACAAATTGTTTTTAAGTAAACTTTACAATCACAACTGTACATGCTGGGGATTTTTTCCTTACACTGGTAGAACTAAATAAACTTGAATGTGACTGCTACTAGCTATACAATGACCTGGATAAATTAGGGCCCTTCACATATATACTTTACTAAATTTTTTATTAAATACTCTGGATGAATGGAGAAAAACAAACAGACTGTCTTATTTGCATCAAAGGCTTCTTCCTTTAAGACAAAAGGTAATATCTGCATATGGGAAAGGGTGATGAGAAAACTGGTTTAACTATCTCCTCTCCATAGTTTTCAAAGTTATAGACTATTTTCAATTGAAATCCATTATAGAACAAGTATTCTCATACTAAACTTTGTGCTAGAAATAATTCTCGAGTTACCAGTATTTTATAGAAATAATTACTGCCTACTGAGAAGTTGTTCACTAGGGTAAAACTGTGTTTACTTTAGGTACATGAAGGCTAAAAAAAAAAAAATAATGGATTTTTGCTTGAATGCAAATGAATTACTGAAGTCAGCACAGCTTCCCAATTTTTTACCACTTTGCAAAGGAGATGGATAAATGGATAAACTGCAAAACATGGATAAATGGGTCCAGTCCATTGGCACCCAAATATCATTTATAAACATCACAATACATGGTTACCTTACGATTTTGGTTTTAAAAAAGATTGACAAACTACAAACACCCACATCATTTTGCACAACTGTCAAAATCCTTAAACTGCAAGAAAGTTAAAAAGAATAAAAATAAAAATGTGACAATGCTTGCTGTATACCTTGTATTCCTCTGAACCAGGGCAGAGCTGCTTTAGTTGAGAGTCTAGCTCTGTAAATCTGCTTGTTATGCTCTCTATCCTTGCATGTAAATCTCTGTATTCATTGTATTCTGCGTTGAAATCAGTCTTGTAAATCTGACGCTGCTCCTGAGATGAGATTGCTGTGTATTTCCTAAGATATTACAAAAAATTAATTAGTTCATCATATT